>NC_081415.1:472727633-472841674 GCF_030272615.1 Cryptomeria japonica
AGGCATTTGTGGGTGGGGTCTAGGCTTGGTAAGGAAGGATTGAGTAAGAATCCTAATTTGAAAGATAAGTATAATAAAATAGAAAAAAGTAATTCAATGCATACTCGGAAGGAATCCCATATGGATTCGCTTGACTTCCCGAGGCTTTAAGCCAAATTTCGAGGCGGAATTCAAGATTGAATTATGTTATTCTCGGTGCACTTTTGTTAGAAGAGTGTAGTACTTAGTGAGTGGCTCAAGACCCGAATGGTCCCGATGAGTCTAAGTCTCTGGCCAGAGCACCTCCTATCTCAATTGGATAGGTGCCTACCCCGTATGGGTAGATGCCTATCCCGTATTGGATAGATGGAATCTTATGTCCCATATGGACAGATGCCTAACCCGTATGGTTAGATGCTCATCCCGGATGGATGAATGCCTAATCCAAATGGATGGATGCCCAGCGTATGCGATTGAATCAAACACACAAAAAAAGAATGGTCAATTTTGTTGAGTTAATTATGGTGGGTTATTACATATTCAACCATTTCAATTCAAACTCATTACTAATAAAAGATCTTTATTATTATGTATGAATATTAAACATTTTCATAGTTTGATATCTAGTCTCTGTGTATCTTAGATTTTTTTAAATATAGGCATGCTAGTTTTATCATTCTTGAATATATATTAAATGTATCTTAGTATAAAGATTCCATTAGATCAGTAGCTTTAAAGATGATGATTATTAGATTTCTAAGAACCTAAGACTAATTCCTTCTTATAATCGTAGCTAAAAGAATAATAATCAATAAAGTATGCATTGATAGCTGGATTAAATATAAGTTTATAGAGGATCAAAGGTAAAAGATAAGAACAATTATATTTAATATATAATTATTATAAAAAACATAAACATATATAATTATGTACATTCTTTTTCTGATTTTTATCATAATTTTTTTTTTAATAAATTAATATAAATGTAAACATAGATCAATTCAATCCTCTTGCATCCTTCTAATCAATTTTAAACTATTGATTTCAAAAAACATGTTTCACATTTGAATACCTTCGACATAAAAGAAATACTTTAAAAAAATTTTTAACATGATTTTATATAAATATAAACATGCGATTGAGATTAATTCTATCATTTATCTTTCTCTCAATTTTGAACCATTGATTAAAAAAAAAGTCTTCTATTTCATATAAAGAATGCCATAAAAATAAATCTACAAAGAAAAAATTAATAATATAAAATCGATAATAAGGGAAAGCAAAATATAAAATATCATAAACTTATTTTGCACAGGATTATGACATTAAAAAAAAATGGCATTAGATTTGTGACTAAGTGAGGCCGAATGACCCGGGTCGTCTTGCAGCTGCCATGTACCGATTCAAAAAGACTGATTGAAATAATTAATTGCGGACCGTATGACCCGGGTCCTCTTGCAGCTGCGTACCGATTCAAGAAGACAATTACTTTAAAAGTCTAGAAAATTCAAGAAGACATTGCGGACCCAATGACCATCTTACAGCGGCCATCCTCCTCGTGGAAACTCTAAATTACGTACTTAGTACCAGTTCAAATCAAGGTGGAAGCCATGTATCCATTCAAAAAGACTGATTGAAATAATTAATTGCGGACCGTATGACCCGGGTCCTCTTGCAGCTGCGTACCGATTCAAGAAGACAATTACTTTAAAAGTCTAGAAAATTCAAGAAGACATTGCGGACCCAATGACCATCTTACAGCGGCCATCCTCCTCGTGGAAACTCTAAATTACGTACTTAGTACCAGTTCAAATCAAGGTGGAAGACATGGTCCTCTTCCCACTTGGAGAGTTAAATCGTTTAATAACATTTTTTATTTTGACTGTATGGAAGGAATACCTCTAAAGTCGTCCAGAGCATTAAATTATTTGATGTTAAGTATAACCTGCCTATGTAACATGCACACACCTTTTGATTTTTCCGATTGACTGCTCTAGAAAAACCTGGGAAGTCGCTGAATGTTACTTTCAATCTGACTAGGTCTAGATCAGTAGCCTGGGTGAATTCCCCTCACTTATATGAAACCTTGTACCACTTACTATCCATATCCATGAAAAATAAAGAGAGTCCTCATGCTCAACCTCAACCGCATAATGCCTCGTTTTTCATAGATATGAATGGTGGTACATGCTTTGTATAATTGAGGGATTCAAAGGTGTTCCTTCAATCTTTTTCACAGAATTAGTCAGAGTTATATTCAAAGTTACAGACAGAGACTTCCTTGAGTAGACAATCGGCCAAATCAAATGCCATGTGTGGACAATAGGGGATTCTTCCATATTGATTTGATTTAAGTATAACTGATTTTTTTGGAGTGCCTCTAACTTTTAGTCGAGTAGAAAAGAGATTTAAGGATTGATTTGTACAAAATTAAGTATAAAAGAGTGAAATTTATCTCTTTTCGGGGCTCCCCGTTTAAAAAAGTGGGAAGACTTTTTTTCTATTAAATTGTCTTTGTTAAATTCATGTGGGGTGGTTTTTAATTAATTATCATCGCTCAATCAAAGGAATTTTTTCCAATGTCATGATTTTGGTTTTCCTGATTAGTGATTTTTATATTATTAAATTTTGTATGATAGAGGAAATCAACAGAATATAACATAGACAAAAATAAATTTGAATACAAAACAAAAAAAAAAAAAGATCAACTCTCACGATTCCAACTATTCTTTTTATTTCATCAACAAATGCTATATTGGGGATTTACATAGCCGATGTATTGTATGAGTCGAGTAATACAACACTAAGGGTCAATTTACTTATGATATTTGAACAAGGAGAGTATTTATTGATTTATAACATCCATTGTATCTTGTATGCATTGGAAGATCATGGAATTTGTAGTGTAGAATGCAAACTTGTAACTTCGTAATGTATATTTTTCATATCATAAGAAGGCTATTGAGTTATGAGAGGCATAAAACTTTGAGACAATTGTGTGATGTGTTGATGAATGATGAAAGAGATTCAATAGTTTAGAGTTGCAAATATATATTTAGTATTTTGGTTTTACATGTAAATATGGAGTTATATTATGATGTGAAAAAGATATTAATCAAGTAGGAAGAAAAATTAAGACAAAGGAAGATATAGAAGCAAACCAAAGATTGACAACAGAAACTACAACAATTAGAGCTTGAATCAGAAGAGCTATTGTGCATGTTGGAAGAATATAATGCATATAATAATAATCAGCCAAAGAGAAAGAAATCTACAGATCAAAGATAATGAAGAGTTGTCAAAAGGTGAAAAGGAATGGTAAAAATAAATATCCACCTTGTGGGAAATAGCCATTCTTAGAGAGGAAAGTCATCGAGTCAAGAATTAGACAACGAGCGGAACTCTTGGAACAGGAAAAGATAGAATTCCTTGAAGATTTAGCAAAAATGTTAATGTATAAAAGACCTTTGAATGAGGTATTCCAAGAGTCACAAAGAACAAAGATAGATGAATGAGATGAGGATAGAGAGGATGAGTGGGAGGAAGTTGCTTAGTTTTGTTACCTTGAAGAAGAGGAAGTCATTGAAGATTATAATACAGAAAGAGAAGATTGAGAGACTTCAATGAGAAGGAATGCAACCTATCACAAGATGAGGGTCAAATTGTTGTAGCAATGGAACTAGTCCATGTTGGAGAGGAAGTTGTAGTAGAGATGGAGATTTTTAGGAGCCCCATATGTGATGACGATCTAATATTTTTGAAAAAAAAACTCATCAAAAACAACTAGAAGACTATTTAAAGGACTCCATTAGTAAGAAAAAAGGAGTAGAAGATCATCACTTCCCTAAGGAGAGAACAAGGATAATTGAGGGAGAGAGTAAATATATGAACAATTATAGTATAAAGGACAATGTCTAAATGATTTTTTGTGAAAACCATCACATTGAGCTAAGAAATCAAGGATACATCACAACAATATGAAAAGGAAAGTATGCTTACACTTTAAAAGAATGGGAGAATGATGCAAATACTCCTAAAAATTAGGAGGCTAATTGCCAATTGACTCCACAAAAGTAGGAGTTGAATTTTTTATTCTGGAATGTTGTTGCTTAGTAGTCTTCCTAGGAGTTAATTTTGGAGTTTATTGGTTTAGTTAAGGAGGTAATTTAGGAGTTGTTGATGAAATAAAAAAGATAGCTGGAATTGTGGGAGTTGGCCTTTTGGAGATGTAATTTTCTTGTTTAGAATAATAAATACAAAATAGAGATTCAAGGAGCATGAAGCCCAAATTTTATTTGTCTTTGTTCTATTGTTTTTATTTACTCTATTATATAGAGAATGGGAACTCATTAATTTATAGGATTCAAGGAAATTTTATTTGGTTTGTCTTTGTTCTATTGTGCTTATTTCCAATATTATATAAATGATGCGTTCATTAATTGGTAGGATCTAAGGAATCATCTACATTAATTCAATTTTATAATTTTGGACTCAAATTATCTTTTTATAGGTTATAATTTAATTGGTGAGGATAATATAATGTTCCTATAATGTATGAAAAATTGAGAATTGGTGTTTAGGATAATAAACCACTAAATAGCCCAATTAAACCACATACATTGAAAGAGGAATGAACCCAATAGATCCAGGCTCAACCCTAATAGGAAAAAGACTAAGATTCTAAGTGAATTCAATTTGATTGTTAGATTAGGGAAAAACAATGAATTATTGAAGCAATCTGACATATTTATAGTAAGCTACATATATCCCATTGAGCCACAAACTTGGATTTGGGCTAAAGAAGATGTGTCAGACCTGTTCCCAAAAGTTCGGAATAATTTTTCAAGACTAGGAGCTCAGATACACCCTGATTGTCTGATTTTTTCACTATTGAAAGTTGACCTATTTGTCACTGTTCACTTTGCTAGATTTCTTGAGTATAGATCTACACTTGTTCCCTACACACATAAAAAAAGGGAAAAATGTTGAGAATAGGGGTTCTCCTTAGGTCAAACCTCAATTTTTGAATTGATAATGAAATTGAATAGACAAATGTAACAAAAGACTAAAGTAAAGTACTTTCCTTTTGAGAGAAAGGCTGAATTTCAAATGTAATGCTTGAAACCACAATGTTCACCCTGATGAATTTTTGTTTGTCTCCACATAAATCGATTAGGGTTTCATGTACAAAGTATTCATAAAACATTGATCATGAATGCCATCTTCAATACTTGAACTTGACTTCACTTCTACTCCAGTGCTTGATGAATAACTGATTGCTTACTCACTTGGATTTTCTAGTGTGTAGATCTGATAAACTTATAAGGCATTGAGAGGGGGGGAGGCAGTGAATCAGTGCAAGCAAAAACAATATAAATCTGATCACCAAATTAAACAACTTAAAACTTAACAAGCATAAGAGGAATATCACCACATAAGTTAATGCCCAATAAAACAAATTCCACATAACACAAGAAATTTATACGTGGAAACCCAAAAGGGAAAAACCATGGTGGGAGTTAATACCCACAAGATTCACTATCTCCAGAATAGAAATCTTGACTGGTTAAGGTCTTACAAACATTCCCTGTTAGGAGCAGACCCAGTTAGGAGTCACCCAGTTAAGGGATTTGAATGATTAGCCCTATTAGGAGCTTTGACCTATTTGGATCAACCTTGCAAGAGGATTTAACACTCTGATATAGAGCTACCCGGTTAAGGGATTTACAAAGTGAGGCCTGTTAGGACCTACTTGATTAGGGAATTTTACTGTTGTAACTATTAGGATAACAACAGTTTAAATGATCTTCATATAACACCTCCGTGTCTCATAAAATCTGCTTCAGATCCTCAAAACATCAATAAGACATCAATACAAAGCTTCAGTAATCACGACACAATCACAATATCAATATTTTCCTTCGATCTTATATCTATCTCATAACTCATCACACTTTTTATAGACATCAACTAAGTCATCCACAACCTTGGAACAATTTCCTAGGTTCAATGAATCTAGACAAAATAACTTTGCATGCCGAACTTATGTCAGCCACCAACATAACAAATCAAAATCTATGTCATTTTACCGATTTAAGTGACTTTATCACTACCAGTTAAGTGTTCATTAGATTATCTTCTTTGTACATCAAATCTCGCTTGTCCGATTGAATCTTCCAATGCGGTCATGAACATAGCTCCAAATACCTATCTCCATCAATCCTGTAAAATCACATCATTCAACTCTTCATAAATCGTCTGTACCGATTGCATGAATGCAACTCTATCTTTGTTTACCGGTTAAGAACCTATTTGCCAATTCACTGGTAAACTATTAACTATATGGGTTATACCTTACCGGCTGGCTTCCAAGACTTAGATGACCACAAAAATATTGTTGCCATCAATGACAATACAAGACTTGGTCATCAAATAAGAATATTAGTCTCTTAATCACATTCACCAATCAATCATTTACCGGTTGCAAATCACAATAGTCTTTACCGGTTCAGTCAAATGCCAACATTCCCCCCCTTTGGCATTAATGGCAACACTTAGGAAAACATTTGTCAACTAAGTGTGCAAAACAAAAATTGACTTCATGACATATAACCCCCCTTAGAAATTGTGTGCTATTACAAAAATTAAAAGACTACTCTCCCTTTACTTTTACATACAAAATTTTGATTGACTTCAACTATTACTCCCCCTTTGACAACAATGCCAAACAAAGAAGTAAACACATGAAAGATAAATACATTTACATCAAAATTTGCATCAAAATTGCATAACATATATAGATATAGGAGTTCAAAATATTTTTACAATGCAATCTTAGAAAAAGCATCACTAAATTTTTATTTCAATTGTGACAGATCATTATGCCAGGTTTCCAAAATAGTGTCGGTTATCTCCACATGTGTCCTCATCTGTCCAACAAACTCCTCCATGGCATCTAGAGTGCTCAGCTCTGGTGTAGCAAGAATAGCTTTAGACTCTTTAAAGGCTCTCTGCAAGATTTCCACCTTCGCTATCAGCTGTATATGTAATTCTTGTAGTGATATGATCCTCTTAACCTATTCATGTTCATAAGCTTTCAGCTTATGCTGAAGTTCTACAACTAATTTTCCATATTTGATAGCAGAGTCATTAAGGGGCTTCAATGACTCACTGAGAACTTCAAGTTCTTTCTCAGCTTCTTCCTTCTTCTTCTTCTTCAAGTCAGTACAAAACAATTTTTTTTTTGAAATAGTTGAGATTATTTTACCTCCGGTTTCAAGTCCTTTCAAATAGTCCTTATTTACAATAAGAGCAACTTTACCTTTGCCAATTTCAGTCATCAATTGCTTAGTTCTTTTCTTCTTGTAATCCTTCTCAACACTAACATAAGCTACATCCTCAAATGATTTCATCTATTCTCCAACATCAGAAACAAGTTGTCCAAGCTTGTCAATGAGAGTAACAAAATTATCAGTATCAGTCTCCGATAGGAGACTTGACAAAATCTCAACAACATTCCTTATTGTCTCTGCCTCCTTCTGTTGTTCTTTCATCCTCTTCTTCTTGGCTCAAGATTGCATGGCAGTTGCAATCTCGATCAACTCAATTGAGCTCAAATCATCCATGTCTAGTGGACCTTTGATGCTTATAGCATCATCATCTACAATTTTCTTTTTACAATCAAGTGACAAAGGTATCACTTTGGGTTCAGTATCCTTTGTTTTCTTTTCTTTAGTCTTCTTTTCCTCTTCCTTTTCCTTTTCTATTTCCTGTACCGGTGGTAGCTATGTGTCAACAGTTTGAGTAACTACCGGTGGCTCCTAATCTTTCTTTTCTTCCTGTTGCTCAGACATATCAACATCAACATCCTGTACATTTACATTGTCAGGGGCACCAACATCATCATTATTACTTGTATCATCATCAGGGATAATCTCAGGTTTAGTTTGTGTGTTCACCAGTTGATTATCCAACACAATTTCATCAAGCTTAAGATCAGTTATTTTAACACCTTTCAGAAGATCTTCAACCTCAAAACTCTCTGGTTCATCTTCCTCAACTTCTTCCTGTTCATCCAGAATCAGACCCAGTACCTTTTTCAAAATGTATTTAGTCTCCTCATGGACTAATTTGGTCTCGCCAATTAGAATTCTTGTCAACCTTTTCCTGGACCTAAAAGATGACTTTTTCTTAGCAATAATTTCATCTAGCTCTTCCTCAATAGCTTCAGATTGCAAGTTTTTCAAAAAATATTCAATGTATTCTCTATCTTGTTTCATGGCTTCCTTCCATCTAGCATCAATTATACTATACATTGAATTTGGAATTTGCCCTTGCAATTCAATTAGGGCCTTGCTATATTTATTCATCATGTAAACAGTTGCATCTTCTATTTCCCTTTGTTCATCTTTACTAAACTTATCAAAGTGTTTCTTCACACCAGTCAATATACCATACTCTTTAATGTTTATTATTAAATTTTCAAGAGGTGTAAGCTTGATTACCAGTTTCTTTGGTGATTTCACAGTTGGAGTACCAACACCCTTTTACCTTTTACCACTGGCCCTTAGGGATTTCTTCTCTCCTTTGGACTCAGTCTCTTCTTCATCTACATCTGCCAGTTTATGTGCTTGTTTCTTTTTCCTTTTACCAGTCTTAACTGGTGCACTAGGTGGTTCAACAATCTTTCCTTATTTCTGGAGCTAAATCTTTGATGGTTTCTCCTTTTTTGTTTCTACCAGGTTATCCTTTTTAATAGTTGTTGGTTTTTCTTTCTTTGCAACCTTGTCCTTTCCAGCTCTTGTCTTTACATCGGTGGGGGTACCGGTTGGTGCACTTGATGTTCCAGCCTGTTGAGTAGCAATCTTTGCTCTTGCTTCAGTAATGGCTTCCTTTGTGAATCCTGCTTGCTCTACAAATGTTTCAACTTCTTTTCTAACTTTCTTTGCAATTATCGGTCTTTGAAGTTCAGAGTGCACTTGAAGGGATTTCTCCTTGTAAGTGCCAAACCAATCTACTGATGTATCTACCGATTGGGAAAGCAAATGATCAACATATGCAATCAAAAGATCTTTGTCCACTTCATATCCCATGGGCATAACCCATGTAGTTCGGGGCATAGCTGCCTCCATCATGCAAGTATCTGTATCAACCATAAAGCAAATTGTGCTTTCATACTGGTTTACAATCTCTGTCAGTATCCTTTTCCTTGCATGCATTTTCTTATGAAAGTCCTTAAAATATCCCCATGCAATTTCACCAAAATCATTACCAAGAATTATAATATTGTACTTCATCTGCATCAATGCAGGAGTGCCATCTATCCATTGGATATCACTAATACTGAGGAAAGATTAATGAAAATAAAAGAATAGACCTATAATTAATTGACCAAATTTAAACCTTAACCTCTTATCCTTCTTGATGGCTTCCAGGTTCAATACAAGTTGAATCCTCAATGCATCTATCTGACAGGTCATAGTCAACATCTTCTTTGATCATCTGGTAAGCTGTATGAATAGTTGCAGCAAGCATGTTGTTAATCCTGCTAGAGTAATAGATCCAGTAACCGATCACCATAGAAGCATACTTTATTGATGGATCATTGATATTATTCACCTTCATTTCTCTTCCATCCCATTTAGATCCTGTTAACTTTTATACATCATTCTTAGGAATGAATCTCAAAACTGGAACCTCACCGGTGACACAAAATCCAATGACTGTGTGAATAGCTTTCTTTGAAATTTTATGTGGTTGGTCGAGCCACATAAACTGGTCATGAATCCTACTAATCACATATCTCACAAGTTCATCATCAAAATCATTAATGAAATTCAGGGCATGGTGAAACCCTTTCTCGGTAACCCTTTTGAATTGATCCTTCAAAATGCCATTCTTATCACACAATGCTTTATATTGATCATAAATAGTAGCAACACCAAGATCCTCTAGTTTGCAATGATAGAAAGATCTAATATCTTCAACATGTAAGATACCATAAGGAACTCCGGATAGAGCTCCGACGAGATCAATTGCCTCAGACTTAAATGGGTGTCTCTTAAATTTAGGATGGGGTCTATCGATAACATCAACCAAATGCGGGGTGTCCATCTTCAATGACTCAGAAAGATAACCAGATATGAAGATTTCTAAATAAATACCTTTTACCACTTCTGCACTAGGGTTCCAAACACTGTCAAATCTATCTCATCAATTCCCAATTGCAAATCACACTAGATCACTTCAAATCTCTATCAATACTACAAACACAAACTCTGCTATGCTTTATTCACTCTCCACGTGCTCAAAAGAATGCAATGTGACAAATAACATTCAAAAACTTCCTTTTATTTTCCCATTATCTACCGCATTAAATGTCAAAACTAGTAAAACCCTAAAAAATTTTTAACACATTATCGGTTCTCTTAACACATCAAACCTACCGGTTTGATCACAAAATCTCTTCACAATATCATAATACATCAAAGTATGCAGATTTAACATACCTTATAGTCCTTTAGGGGGTTCTGAAATGGATCCAACGTTAAGCTCCCCCTAAGCTTTTTTTAACAACTTAGTTTACTAGTGAAGGGTTCTCCACACTAGGTGAAGAAATAGGATCTTCAAATGGTTTTTCTTCTGTTTTCTAATCATCCTTCTTTTTCCATATTTTGTTCATTTCAGCTCTAGTCTCCTCCACATCAAATTTCATCTTCCCTTTCCGATCAACAAATTGATTCACCGATTGGCTCACCTTTGCTCTGCAAAAATTTGCAATATGTCCTGGTTTATGACAATGATAACAAGCCATACTAGATGCTCTTCAAGTTCCAACATTGCTTCTACCAATCCTTCTTTTGCAGTTCATAGATACACGACCGTAGTTATGAAAAATTGTGCAAACCACATTCATCCTCTTTTCCATCTCATAGGAACTAGACCGGTTAGCATAGGGTCTTTTCTAGTTAGGACTTCTCCGATCTCATAGGACCTAAAATTATGTTTTGCAAAATTTTGGGTATTGGGTAATTTTTGGTCATTTTGTATTATTTTGCCCTTTGTCAAAGTTCAAGGTTTAGGGTTTAGGATTTGTGAACTTCCTATTAAGTCTTATAGAAGAAAAACCCTGATCTTGTTATATTCTGTCATTACCTTTTTTCCACTTAAGGCAAGGGTCGGTTACCATTGGTGGGGCCATTGTTTTTCCTAAGCATTAATTTGTGTTCGACCGGTCCCTTTCATTAATTTTTCCTAAGTTGCATGAAAGATTTACCTATGGTCGGTCCCTTTTAATATTTATGCCCATGACCATTAATTTTTCCTAAGTCTAAAATTTCAAATACTTCGGCTAGTGGATAAAGGAAGAATAGATCTGACAGTCCACGCTTCCCCACAAATGAAAATGCAAGGCAGATAAGGATCGTGACATCACGATATGATGCCATGTGTCCTCGACAGATAAAGGTAAGTCAGTGTTTTGAGTACTCAAAATCCTCATATTACCTATTCTCAAGAAGTAAAACCTGAGTTACTAGAGGTTCCATCAATTTGCACATGTTTCAAATGGATGGTGATATTATAATCTGGGTGAAAAGGTGCTCAACTTTTAATTTGCAAAGGTTGGTGGGCACTGTGGTCGCAAGGTAAAGTGAGAATAGATCCAATGGTTATCATAACCCCATGATCAACAGATGCGAGGAGATTATGGACCACGACATCACGAGATGATGCCATGTGTCCAAGGCAGGCCAATAAAAGCCAACGGTGGGGTCACTGAAAGTGGAGAAGTAGGCAGTGAGCTGGATGTGCTACATCATGCCTCTGGAGGGCCCGCTTGCCACATTGGAGGATCAATGTTAGATAGACTAGATTAGTTTGTGAGATTTACCAGTGTGAAAGAAGATCGACGGTCGGGTTTTAATTTTTTTTTAAATACAAGTTAGAGTTGTTTCTTTACTCGTGCGAGTAGTTATGGCAGATATGACAATGATTCTTCATTCCTAAAGGCAATTAAATGTTCTCTCAGCTATTTTGAATCACCAAAGTATTCAGAAGAGATCGAAGAATGTTTCCGGAGCCGTGGGAGATTTTGACAACTTCTCATAGTACGAAATTAGGGTTTTCTGGTTTAATCAAAACAATAAGTTCATCTGAGGTTTTTCATCTATTTTGAAGTAATTGATGCTATGAATTGTGCAAAAAATTGTAGGAAAAGAGCTTTAATTGTTTTGGGGTTAGAAGCTAGATAGAGAAAGGTGAAATTTGCTTGAATTACTATTGCAATTTGAATCTTGTGTTAGCCCTGGTCTTTTCCTTCCCAATACAAAGCTATAATAGAAAACCCTAGTCTGGTAGAATGGCTCCCTCACAAAAACATTCGGGGCAGACTAAATATTTGAAGAGAAATCTTTTTGATGATTTCATCGATCAATTAAAGCCCTCGACAAATGATAGGTTCCAAGGGCATAAGTTTGTTCATGGAAAAACCCTAGGAGAAGGGTTAACTGATAAAGCATACTTCTTGGCGGATGCTAGGACACTAATGATCGGGCTAGAGATGCTCAAATTATGGTATAGACAAAGAAATTTACATTCCCCACTCTCAGGTCCCTGGCAATAAGATTCGAGTAAGTTAGTGGTGTCGAGTGTGTTCATGGATGTTGACCTTCTTAAGGCTATTGCGAACAGATATGACCCTGTCTTGAGGGTTATAAGGGGAAATGAAGGAGAAACTCTGCTGACAATCAGAAGAGAGGAATTCCAGGAGATTTTTGACTTATATGAACCATCTGCTAACCTAGTACAAGTAGATTTGAATGAGTTAAAGGCAGAGTATTATAAAATGAAGGATTTCATTAGAAATAATTTTCTTCTAATGCATTTGGCTAGAGTAGGAGAGATGACGTACTACATTGGCCCTAGTTCAGAGGAGCCATTCCCCATTGGTGCTTTTGCTCCTTATTTTTAGGCTACCTTTTTCTCTCTGTGTTAGATCTTAGATTTCAATCCAATTACAGGCATGCCACCTAATTTCATGTATATGGCCATGCAAATTCAACATCCATATTATATGGTGGTTTTTGACTTCGCCCCATACCTTGAAGATAAGATTCATGAGGGGTTGTAGGATATTAAAAATAAAGTGGATGGTACTAAATTCTATTGGTATTCCTTGCTCATCCAAATTTTCTTGTATAGGAACAAAAATTACTTTGAAAAATACTATGAACCTCAAGAGGACAATTGACAATAAGGAAATTCCATTGCAGCTTTGGAGAATGGATATGTCTTGGGACAAATAGGAGGCTAGTTTTGTGAGATTTGATAACAACTTTGCCTCTAGGTTGAGAAAACGATTGTCAGTAAACCCACCAAGGATCCCCAAGGAGCTGCATGATTTTGTAAGGCCTAAAGAGAGGTTTCCATTTCTGAGGATTGAGCACAATTGGGGGGATTTTATCCCTTATCTTGTTAGCACTGTTATTAGAATCTATGGTTTTTCTGGTCAACCACATGTATTGCCTTTTAATGTTCCTTTGAGAATGGGTTTTGCTGAAGTAATGTGGTAGATAGGGTGCATCCATGATAAGCAATTAAAGGGAAAAGGCAAAGGAACAATTTTTCTTGATTATACTATCATCCCATATTTTGTGATTTTGAAAGGAGGATATGAGCATTTTGACAAATTCTTTGCACCATATCATCTAGGGGTTAGCATAGCTAGACACAATGACCCAGTGAGGTTTTACAATATTTTCAGGAGAAGAATAAAAGGAGATCTATTGCCTCATGAGCACAACTTTCCTGAGGATATAATTAGAAATGAGTTTGATTCCATAACTCAGGATTAGAGGAAAGAGAAATGGATAATTTTCAGGAAGTTATGGGCTACAATTCAGAAAATGGATCCAAGCTATGATCCAACAAAAGATTTTGCTCCATTTTATGCTAGAGTCGATTTTGTTATGAACAATTTTGATGAATTGACTCTTGGATTGAAGGAGAAGAAGGCCAAACTTGAAGAGGTTCATGGCCGACAAGTTGAAAGAAGAGATGTACATCGTGTTGGCATGATGATGATTTTTGTATCTGATGACTTCATGTGTTGTCATTGATTGCACACATATGTTTTGATTTTAATAGTCATCTTAGTTAAGGTTAAACTGGTACTATTATTAAGTCATATGTATTGTTAACTGATATCATTTGTATAGAGTAAGTTCAACCAGTATAAAGATGTCTAAACCAGTATATGTAGACAACTGGTATAGCAATTAAAAAAATCAGTTTTGGTTAATTCCACTATTACCAGTTTCAAGATGCAATAGAGAGAGAAAAGGAGGCGCATGGAGATAATCACCCAGTATGATTTGAAGTGAATTGGTTTGTGAGTTTGATGCGGTCAACACTCAACAGGTATCGGTGTTCCAACTGATTTCCCAGTTTGTGTGATGAGTTATCATTGGTTGTGATGTGTTACCACCAATCGACACTATGGTGGTGATTTGTGTCATGCTAAGGAAGATTGTCTAGATTCACTGAACCTAGGAAATTGTGTCAAGGTTTAGGTGTCGACATGAAATCTAATGTCTATAAAAAGACATTATGATGAGTTATTTGGAATGCAAGATATAAGTGATGTTATGAGTTGAAGTAGACGTGATTTGTTGAAGGATTTGCAGAGTATGTCGGTGATGTAGTAATGTGTGAGCAGAAAAGGATCTAAACAAGAAGAATGTGCTATTCTTAGATCATACCACTTGTTGTTTTCTAACCACTACAACAGTTAAATCCCCTAACCGAGTAAGCTCTAACAAGCTTCATTGTACAAATCCTCTAACAAGGTGATTCATTAACTTAGATCTAAATCCTCCATTGAGGTTACCTTTAACCAGGTATAGCTCGTAACAGGGCTTGGGAGCTTTAACACGATCTACTCCCAATAGAGTATTTTGTAGACCTTAACCTGTTAGTTACCTATTCTGCAGATAGTTAACTTGTGAGTTCCATCTCACTGTGGTTTTTCCCAGTTGGGTTTTCCATGTATAAATATTTGTGTTATGGTGAATGTTTTGCTTATAGTGAATGCTTTTATAACACTTTGGATTGCTTGCAAAGTCATTGGTAAACTAGTTAAATTTTTTTACCGGTCTGCAATCAAAGTGTTATTGTTTTTTCTATCACTAATTCACCCCCCTCTCAGTGCTTTATAAGTTTATCAATTGGTATCAGAGTTTGAATTCCTTGAGGCTTAACCGCTTGGAAGGGAACCCTAAAGCCATCATGGAGGAAATGAGTTATAGAGAACTCTCACACCATCTTGTAGAGATTGGATAAGCCTTTGATGAGCTCAAGGTGAAGTACAAGGCTTCACAAGAAAAGAGGAGAGAACTGGCAGAACAATTGATGGAGATCTCCGAAAGAAGTTCATCAGATGAAGCAAATACAGATGCACTGGTTGAGGAAGTGGAGGAATTAAATGGTGAAAAACTTAACCTAAGGAGAGAACTTGAAGCCCTTACGATCCGTATGAGTCAAGAACTTGAAGCTAAGAGGGTAGCTGAAGACATGATCGAAGAGAAAGATCATGCGATCTCTAAGATCAAGTAGGAGAATGCAACCTTGCATGAACATTGGCATGAGGAGAAAGAAGAAAAAGAATCATTACAGTCAGATCTTAAAATAGCAATGTCTCTTAGATAGACTATTATGAAGAAAAATGAAGATCTTACAAAAGAACTTGCTGAGGCTAATGAGAAGCTTGACAAATTCAACAAGAGCTCCTCTATGTTGGACGAACATATCCAATCTTAGAGGATGAAAGGTGATACATTTGGGTTAGGATTCAATACATTTGAGGAAGGTGAATCTTCTAAATCAAAGGATACTTCACCAAAAGACAAACCGGTATCTAAAGGAATGAAATCGGGTAAGAAGAAATTCAAACCAGTTTGTTTTAACTATCACAAACTAGGACATACTGCTAATGTATGTAGAAGCGGATATGAGGAGAATACAGGTTATAATTCTAACACTAGATATATGTCTAGAAGATTTGAAGGTCATTGTTACACATGAAATATGTATGGACATAGATCAGTTGAATGCAGATATGGAGCAAACAACCCTGCACCTCACATGAATCCAAGACCTATTGGTGAGTGGAGGACTTATGACAACTAGAGAAACATGAAATGGCAAAAACCTTATGTGAACCAGTTTAGTCCCTATGAGATGGAGAAAGTAACTAATGTGATTTGCACAATTTTCAATAACTATGGACATGTGGCTAAGAACCGCAGATTAAGAACTAGAAGAGGTAATGCGGGACCTTGGAGAGCATCTAGAATGGCCTGCTATCATTGTCATAAACCGGGACACATTGCTAAGTTTTGTAGAAATCAAAAGAACTAACTAGTAAGTCGCTCTGAAGATTGAAAAGGGAAGAAGACAGTAGATGTTGAAGAAACTAGAGTGAAGATGAATATAATTTGGAAGAAGAAAAGTGAGGACAAGCCATAAGAAGAATTGAATACTTCACCTAGTGTGTAGAATCCTTCACTAACAAACTGAGCTTTTCAATAAGCTAGGGGGAGTATATCAGTAAATCTATTTCCAAACCCCTTGAAGAAAGTATGTATTTTGAGTTAAAAGAATTTTTGATATTTTTATCTATCAATTTTTTAAAGGATTATCAATCGATTAGTATACCTACCGGTAAAAGGTGAGTTTGTTAAGTGGTAATTAGGGTTTTTTACTGTATTGGTAGTGCATTTAATGCAGTCAGAAAAGTAAATAAAAATCAGCTTCGCTAAGTCATTTCTTACCTTATTGCATTCAAAGAGAATTTTGTGAGCACTTGCAGAGCGAAACAAAGAATTATTAGTAGATTGTGAACGAATTTGTGCTACGGACTGAGAAGTTGAATCAGATTTGAAGATAAGAAAGGCGAATCGGGTGTGCAAGCAAGAGAGCAACCAAAAACCCTAGAATCACGAAGGAAAAAAGGTATTTCGTTGATCTTCTCTCTCGAATTGAAGTTATTTAGAATGGAATCTTCATCTTCTACCCCATCAAAGAGTCCTTTTATCACTATCGAAGCTGCTGAATCAATGGAGTCGAGCAAGATAGAGTCGTACAATGCATTATCATAGGTACCCAAGGAGTTTTGATTAAGGGTGATTTGTCCAGTTACATTGATTCTAAGATTGAAGATTTAGGTTCCTTGGCAATCTATTCCCAGTTGAAATCTTTATGCGACAAGAACGTGAAGATCAAACCCGAGTACATTAGGGTTTATGAGAAAGGTTTTCATAATGCGGTCTATTTTCTTGAAGATTTTGAGGAAGAGAATGTTAGGATTATCCTCAGTTGTGTTCATAGAGGGAACATGTACTTAGATAGGTCACACACTATTACCAGAGGTTATTCATGTTGTCACCGGTTTCTGCCAAACTGGGGAAGTTCCTAAATTAAGGAAAATCTCGCAGAATATTGTCATTGAACTGACGAAGACCACTTGTGATAGTCGCGCCATGTCTGTTAGCAACATTGAAGTTGAAGCAGTCAAATATGCTACAATGATTATCGGTTACAAGATATTCCATTCTAGCTGAATGAATAGTGTGCCATCGGCTGCTATACACGCCGCCTACCAGATGATAAAGGAAAATGCAAATTATGATCTGTGTGAGGCTATGCGAAGTCAGCTAATGTTGAATCTGGAATTGATCAAGAAGGACAAAAATCAGAAGTTCAAGTTTGGACAACTTTTGATCAGTTTGTTTTTCTAGTTCCAAAATTTTATTCTAGGTATTGGTGATATACAATGGTCAAATGATACACCTATTTCAGCCTAGACTAAGAATAGTATAAAGCTTGTAAAGAACACATTCCCAGTTGGTATGAATAGGTATTTCAATAAATTCCAGAAGAAGATGAGTATGAGACTAATGTTATCAAATGAAGTGGTGAAACATTTTGAAAATGATATATGTTTCACTGTGACCATCGATTTCTGCCTTATTGAGGTTGTTGAATGGAGAGAAGAAGAAATAGAGAAAATGAGCTATGAAGTCAATTATGACTTGTTGATTAGTTATGCCAACAACCTTCTAGCATCTCCTAAGGACACAAAGAAGAAGAGACTTATTACTTATCAAGAAAGGATTGCACCGACACAACCCAGTAGTGTGAAAGGAAAAAAGAAGAAAGATGATCAAGCAACTTTTGTGTTAGCCTATACTAGAGTAACAAGGAGTGTTCAAACCAAGAAGGAACCAGAGCCTAAGGTATATACAAAGAAGTAGACTTCCACTAGAAAGAGAGGTAGACATCTCATCTTACAAGAAGAATCCGAGGAAGAAAAGAAGAAGCTAAAGGCAACCGATAAGAAATCTAAATCAGTAGGGGAAATCCCTAAGCAAAATATTTCTATCAATGTTGCATCTTTCATTCCAATGAGTCATTTTGAGAGGAGTCTGAAAATATTAAAGAGAAAGTAATTTAATAATGTAAAAGAATTTTTTGATTCTTTTGATGAAGTTTAGAAACAAGAAGTGGTACAAGAGGTAATTGATTACCTATGTCAATATAACCGGTTACCACATGAGATTCATAAAGAAATCTCTGATTCTTTAAATTTAATTCTTGAAAATAAATGGAAGTTGATTATTGATCAGGAACAAGAGATGATTGATAGAATTTTTGTTCAATATTTTCCTGAATTGTCTCATGAAGAGTTGTTAGAAATGCTTTTTAAGCATAAGGGACAATTTCATACAAGATCAAGGAGAATGAAACTATTGGAAGGAAAAATTCAGGAAGTTGAAGATGATACTCATCAGGCAGCTAAAGCTATTCAGGTAATGAATGATTAGTTGAAGAACTATCACAATAAGTTTGATCAGACTGATACTGGAGCTCCACTGGAGCTGGACACTGAAGAAATTATTACACCAGATGTAGTCTACCCTATCAAGGATAAAGATGACAGTATTTCACCACCTGTCATATTCTTTGTGGATGAAATTGAAGATGTGCAGGATACTGTTGATACAATCAGTACCTATATTGAACCGGTTAAAGATAAAGAACAGGAACTAGATATAGTTAAGGAACAGAAAGCAGAGGAAGCACCGACTACTGAAAAATGTGTGGACATACAACCACCACCAGTAAAGGAACATAATGTTGAGATTCAACTACCACCATTCATTTCACCTACACAGAAGGAACAAACAAAGATAGGGAAAGATAAACCAGAGAAGAAGGCTGAAGAGAAAAGGATGAAGAGAAGAAAACAAAGAAGAAGAAGAAAACAATAGTTGAGGATGATGATGACTCAATCAACATAAAAGGTCCTATACACATGGACAATCTGAGTGCCTTTGAATTAATGGAGATTCTTACTGCTATGCAATCCATAGCAGAAAATAAGAGGTTAAGAGAGCAGAAATGAGAAGTAGAGATCATTCAAACTGTTGTTGACATTTTTTCAAGTCTCCTACCGGAGATTGTTACAGATAATCTATCCACCCCTATTGCTAAGTTTGGACAGTTAGTTGTTGATGCCAGTGAAAAATTAAAATCACTCGAAGAGGTAGCTCATGCCTCAGCAAAAAAAGATTACAGGAAGAAAAGGAGAGAGCAATTGATTTCAGAAATTGATAAAGGTAAGATTGATTTAACAGTGAACAGAGATTTGTTAAAAAATGGTATAGAAACTAGTGGTAAATTTTTGGATACTATATCTAAAGTTTCATTATTTTGTTCCAACTTAAAGAAAAAGAGAGAAGATACAGAGAAGGAACTTGAGAGGATAAGTGATGCATACCTACTAGTATAGGATTCTGCTTTGAATTTTGGTAAATTTGTTGATGCCTTACAACACCTATTAGAAGTATATGATTTTGAATAGGTGAAGCGGATAATATCCTTGAAGGAGCTAAAGAGTCAATTAATTCCAAAAGTTGAAATCTTACAGAGGGCATACAAGGATTCAGAAGCAATTTTGGCTACCCTAGATATGAGCACTGTTGATGCTATGGAAGAATTTGCTGCACAAATTTTGACACATGTTTAAATCACTGAGACACTATTAGAAACATGGGATAATGACCTTAAGCAATTGAAGTTTTATTTCAGTTATATTTTCTTGAGAATTGCAAGTTGTAAAGACTTTAAAACTCTTATATCTATATATATGCAGTTTTTGATGACAAATTTTGATATAATGTATGTAATTTACTTTTTTGTTTGGCATTGTTTTCAATGGGGGAGTAGAATTAGTTTAAGAGTCAAAATTTTGTATGTTTACTATTAAGGGTAGTCTGTACATTTTTGTAAGCACACTTAGTTGTCAAAATTATCCTAAGTGTTGTCATCAATGCCAAAGGGGGAGAATGTTGGCATGATGATGATTTTTGCATCTGATGACTTCATGTGTTGTCATTGATGGCACACATATGTTTTGATTTTCATAGTCATCTTAGTTAAGGATAAACCGGTACTACTATTAGTTTAACGAGAGGGGGAGGTGAATTAGATGAACTCACAATCCAAACTCCTAATCAAATTCAACCTCGGTAGAACTTACTTGATATGCAACTATGATTGTAAATCTTTCAAACTCATAAACTAATAAACTTGAAACATCAAAACACATTTAACACCAGATTTAACGTGGAAACCCAAATAGGGAAAAACCACTATGGGATTTCAGACCCACTAAGAAAATATACTCTTCTAGAGTATGCTCGGTTAAAAGCCAATCCTGTTAAAGATTACATAAACACATTGCTAGATGTGACCCGGTCAAGGGATTTCCCTTAGATCTATCAGAATCTTGCACTTTGCTAGAAGTGACCTTGTCAAAGGATTTCAAACACTCAATTAGAATGTTACCTTGCTAGAGGATTTACAAATAAGTCTGTTAGGTCCACTCAGTTAAGAGATTTCCTGTCACTTACAAAAATAAATAACAGTAATAAAATATATCTGCAACTTTACATCTGAAATGTTATAGCAGATTCTATGTGCTCAAAATCATCTTGTCATAAGACTTATCTTCCTCCTTGTTGGGCTTCTCACTCTTCTCTTCAATCAAATATTCAATCTTCTGTACTCTGTAATCACTTTAGCAGCATCATTGTTCTTCTATTTGCCTGCATACTTTGTTCATCAACTTTTCCTTATTTATAAGCAATTTCTAACCGCTTAATCTCCTTAATCACATTTCCCATGATTAATCTTAGCCATCAGATCTTAAAACTTGACTAGGTTCATTGAATCCTTCAAACTGAAAAATGTTTTATCTTGCCTTGGAACTTGTATTCCTTCCTTGGTACTTGTGCCTGGTTATGATCGTTCAATCTGTGCTATAGATCTAACTCTTGAATTTTCAATACCGTTGATCCTTAACAAACTTCTTGCATGACATTCCAATCTTCTATAAATCTCCAGATCATTAGCATCCTTCATTTAATAATGTATTTATTCATCCAATGCGTGTTGTTACTGCTCGATTGATACTAATTTTGAACTTTACTCGGTAGACATTTTGTATTCATCTAGGTTATTGTCTCGATAGCTTTGCTTGTTGACGACACTCGGTGACTTCTTTCTTCTTTAATCGACACCGATAACCTTGGAATTTACCAACTGGCTCCTTGCTCAGTAAAGTAGAATAGTATCAAACCTTTACTCATTCTATTGCATGAAATCTTTTCTCCTTCTTATTTAGTCTTCGAATACACATATATAGGATATCAAAACAATCAAAATAACATAATCTCATCACTGTCTAACTCAGTAATAGTTTCCCATTGAATAACTTATTACTCCCTTCATTTTCACATTCCTTCCCGTGTCACTTACCGACATCTTTATACTCATCAAAACATACTCCTTAAGATATGGCAACATCATACTGAATCAGAAAATCAATTGCTTGACATCAATGACAAAATAATATTATTAAGACAGTAATCATCCTTTATCAATTATATCATTAATTTCCAACAACCTTCTGATCAATATCCTCATACCAACAAACTTATTGTAATGCCAACAACTACTATTAAGTCATATGTATTGTTAACTGAACTGATATCATTTGTATAGAGAAACTTCAACTGGTATGAAGATGTCTAAACCAGTATATGTAGACAACCAGTATATGTAGTTAAGACAATCGGTTTTGGTCAGTTCCACTGTTACCAGTTTCAAGATGCAATAGAGAGAGACAAGGAGGCATGTGGAGAAAATCACCCAGTATGATTTGAAGTGAATCAGTCTGTGAGTTTGATGCATTCAACACTCAATCGGTATCAATGTTCCAATTGGTTTCCCAGTTTGTGTGATGAGTTATTACCAGTTGTGATGTGTTACCACCAACCAACAATACGGCGGCGATTTGTGTTATGTTAAGGAAGATTGTCTAGATTCATTGAACCTAGGAAACTGTGTCAAGGTTTAGGAGTCGATATGAAATCTAATGTCTATAAAAAGAAATTGTGATGAGTTATTTAGAATGCAAGATATAAGTGGTGTTATGAGTTGAAGTAGATGCGATTTGTTGAAGGAGTTGCAGAGTGTGTCGGTGATGTAGTAATGCGTGAGCAGAAAAGGATCTAAACAAGCAGAGTGTGCTATTCTTAGATCATACAACCTATTATTTTCTAACCACTACAACAACTAAATCCCCTAACCAAGTAAGCTCTAACAAACTTCATTGTAGAAATCCTCTAACAAGGTGATTCATTAACTTAGATCTAAATCCTCCACTGAGGTTACCTTTAACCAGGTATAGCTCCAAACAGGGCTTGGGATCTTTAATAGGATCTTCTCCCAATAGAGCATTTTGTAGACCTTAACCGGTCAGTTACCTATTATGCAGATAGTTAACTTGTGAGTTCCATCACACTGTAGTTTTTCCTAGTTGGGTTTTCCATGTATAAATATTTATGTTATGGTGAATGTTTTTCTTATACTGAATGCTTTTCTAACACTTTTGATTACTTGCAAAGTCATTGGTAAACTAGTTAAATGTGTTTATGGGTATGCAATTAAAGTGTTATTATTTTTGCTATCACTAATTCATCCCACCCTCTTAGTTCTTTATAAGTTTATCACATCGTCCAACACCCATCACAGTGGAGGAATCAATTTTGCTTCATCAAAAGAGGATGCAACAGTCGGGCTCATGACCTCCTCTACCTCAAAGAATAGATGGCCTGATAGAAAAGAGACATGTTTATGAGTCTTTTCAAAAGAGAGGAAGATAAGAAACAAGTGGTGAAGAAGAGAGCAGCAATGGTAATGGAGGATTAATGAGGAGAAAAGGTAAAAGGATAATGAAGACAAAGCCTTCCCCAAAGGTGCAAATCAAGCCTTTTAAAAGAGTCAAAATCATTTATCTTAAAGACCTGGATAGAAGTCCTTCACCACCACCCATGTCATTTTCACCCTTAAGATAGGTTGAAGAACAAATGGAGGATGATACGCTTGTAGCAACAAGTGTAGAGATGTAAATTCGTATTCCTCCTTTTCCCCCTAATTTAGAGCTGGACCTCACTCCTTTAGATATTTAGGGTAGAGCTTTCAAGGATGCAAGGAAGGAGTCATGTAATAAGTTTCTTGAGGATGATAATTTTGTGAGAATTGACCTTTTTGCAATTAGTGTGGAAGATGAAAATTGAAGAATTTAAGAGAGAACTGATGAGAGAAAATCTCAGAGGCTAGATAGGTTTGAACATGAGAATCAGGAAGAACTTAAGAGTGAGATGATGGAAGAGTTCAAGAGAATCACTGCTGATGAGGGTAGGATGATTGTAAGTCGAGATGAAGTTCTAATTTTACGAGAATGAGATATAGAAGATGCAGTGTCTTTTGATGCAATTAGGAAATTGAAGGGCCAACATTTCAGTTTAGAGGAGAAAGCAAGGTTGGCATTGAAAGGATCAAATTTTATAGATTGATATGCAACCTTGGAAATGTGGGAATTAGAGGAAGGACCTAGAAAGCCTAATATTAGTGAGATAAATCCCAATTTAAGGGGAGGTCTTATTGTAAAGAGAGCATCTGGCACATTGAGTGTGGAGGCTACAAAGTTGAATGTTGATGTTACTAAATTGGCTCATGAAACTTCAAAGAGAGAAGCCTTGGAAAAGGCAAAGTTAATGAGAAAATTTGACAAGATTTTCAATGATTACAATGCAACTCAACAGAGGTGTGTAGAGTTGCAAATAAGAGTGCAACTCCTTGAGAAAGGATAGATAAAAGTCTCCTCTTCTGCACTTACATGGACATCAGTGCCATCAAAATCTAGGTCATCACCTGTTATACATGAAGAAGAAGCAGTTCAACCTGACATCAATGTTGATATCCCCAACATATCATTGGTCCCATATGACAATGATGAGCCCGAAGCCACTAGATCTACTGATCCAACTCAATCTCAGCTCTTGGAGAAAATTATTGAATTAGAAAATAAGTTGAAGGAATCAGAAGATCAATCAGTCTGGCAACAAAAGGAGATAGTTAGCTCAGTGCTAACTCATTTAAATGAAAAATTTGATAGTAGACTTAATAGTATTCATGCCTTGTATTCTTTATTATTCAATGTTATTCAAAAATTTGATGATGATAAAGAGATGGAAATTCTCTTGTTCACAAAATGGTTGCAAAGGGGAAACAAACTTAGAATAATGTCTATGTCTTCCAAGTATCATGTTGAGGGGCCACCTGCACTCCAACCAACATATTTGTTGGTAAAATCAATGCAAGAGGCCCAATTTTTGCCAGAAAATATAGAGTGAAAGATAAGGGAGTAGATGAGAAATTTCAGTGATTTGAGTGAAACTCTTTTGCTAGTTATTAAGGTTGAAAATAGGGCAGTAAATCCTCTGCAATTTTGGAAAGAGGAGGCAGAGAGAGTCATTAGTACTCAGGTAGACTTAATATGTGAAGGGATCAACATGGATATGCTGGAGGATAGCATGGACAAAATAATTGCCACGGGGTCATTTTTTGAATCTTTTGAAAGAGAGGTAGATCAAGTAGTCGTTAAATTCACTCCATACAGAGCTAAAGCTGATGAAGTCATGAGTTATGATTGGTGATATGATGAAGAGTACAATTGATGGAGTAGGATGTATCTGAATGATGAATAAGGGTTGTAAATAGTTTGATATAACTATTTTTGTCTTCTAGTGATAGATATCCTTTTGAACCGGAACAACAACGTTGACGGTAAAATACATCATGAGTTTTAAAGAAGCGGCCCCAAATTTTGATATTGGTTATATCTTTATTAAGGATGGAACAATTTTGTAACAAAATGCAGTTGTATGTGATAATTTTAAGATGACAGGTGTCTCCTCTGGCCTGAAGCTTGTTAGCTCCCTTGTTTTATATAAAAGGGAATTTAGGGCTATGAGATAGGGTTCTGATTTTGGTCCCTTTAGTGTTCCAAAATTTTGTTTCCAGTAGCAAAGTCTAGGTGAAATGAGCAAATTGTAAAGTCTTTTGTAGAGCAAAGAGAAAGAGTCTTGTGTCTGGTTTTCTGCAGGTTGTTGGAGTTAAATGTAAATTGTGTTTTGATAGAGACAACTGGTTTATTCAATAGAAATATAACTCAAATCCATATCTCTCCAGTGTTTTATTCTACTATATTTTGAATGAATAACATCAAGGATTTTCTCATTCATTGCAATGTTGTGGTGTATGTATTTTCTGTTCATGCTTTGGTCTAAGGGGCCAATTAAATGCTTGAGTAGAATTGCAAAGTGGTAGGGGTATTGCAAGGATTTTGATAATTAGTTTGGGTTGGGGTTACAAATTTGATACATTGCAAGGAAATACTATCTTAGATCTATATACTGTTATATAAATTCTATCAAAATTCATTTTATGTCGTATGAATTCATGTCCCCAATGGAGTAGGGCACTGATTGTGACTCATAACTGTCTTTAGTGTCAATTTTCTATTCAAAATCACCAACAAATTGCTATAATTGGTTAAATATCAGAATATATTTTATTTTTCTGTATGTTGCTAAGTGCACATAATCATCTCATGCTCCAATTGGTTGAGGATCATTGAGGAATTTGTCATTCCTGAGAATTCTCCCTTTCTGTTGATCCTTTACATGAGATTATCTGCTTTGTTTTATACATAATTTGTGAATATGGTGCAGAGATCACAAATTGGCTAAGGGATCACCCTCCCGGGTCTTGCAGAGCCAAAGTATAGAAGGATTGTAGATCCTTGTCGCAGTTGGTCCAAGTCTGAAGGATATTGACAGTTTGAAGTATCTTTCCATAGGTATTTTGAGGAATCAACTTGGTCTCTGCCTTGTAGTAGTGTAAACCCATTTTTGGGCACCAACAAAAATAACGAATCTGCTGGGGAAATTGCATTGAATTTTCATAGTGTTTATGTGATTCGACAATTGAGCCTGCAACTTGGTGTTTCTGGCTCATGATTTTTTGTGTAAAAGGTGTTCTACATTTTTCTGAGAAAGACATTCTAGTTTGTGAACAAGGTTTACAAATTTCTTTCAAAGATTACCAAGTAGTGTATTATTTGGTATCCCAAAGTTATTTGGGTGGCGACTCTGAGGTCGTTGTGCCAGTGCGTATATTTTTGAATAATTCTAACAAATTTTTGAAGGATTTTGTTACTATGAGTAAAGAAAAGAACAAACAAGGTTACATGAGGTTTCAACCTAAAGAGAAGTTGGAAGAGCTTCATGGAGCTTCGTAGAGAAATGAGACAAGAAGAAATGCAGAAACTAGCACCACTCCCTCATCATGGAAACCAAAGCATAAGAATGCAAGTATGTCACATTGAAATCTTGTTCCTAAAGTTCATAAATCATCTTCTAAAAGTTTTGAATCAGATAGTTTAGGATTTTTCAATTCCTTCTTTGATACACCTGTTCAAGAAGAGGTGAAACCACATAGAAAAGAAGTTACTTAAGTTCAGTATTCAGAAAAGAAGAGAGGTCAGAGTAGAAGTAAAAGTAACCAAAGTGAAAATGATATTGGTGTACCTCCTCCTCTGGGTCTCACAATAGATTTTTCTCATGGTAATGAGTCAATTCAAGAACAAGGTAATGTGAACTTAATTGATTTAGATGATACTTATGGATCTGAGATAACTTTACCAGATCTTGAATACGTTATTTGAGACATAGACACATTGAGAAGGGAACTCCAAGAACAAATAAATTTGAGAAATAAGAGAGAAAAAGAAAAGGAATCTGAAGTCATTAGAGATGTGATAGAAAGAGATGGTCTAATACGACAATTGGCAACTTTCAAAGCATTGACTCAGGAAAATGTTAAGCCTAGTGTCAAGGGTCCTCTTCTAAAAGAGATCTTAGATAAAAATATGAAAACATTACAAAAGAAAAGGCTAAGAGTAATGTAGACAACCAAAGGTTAGTAGATTCTAGTCAACCAAGTGCTCATATTCCTAAATTAGATTTGGATAAAGGAAAAAAAAAAGGTATCTGGTATTAATATAGATGATAAAAGATCTTCAACTATCCTAGATCCGAGTCAATAATTATCCCAAGTTGACATTGAACTAGAAAGAGCTAGGATAGAGAATGAAACTCTTGCAAAAGAGTTAAAGAGAGTTGAAATGAAAGCCTCAAATGCAAAGATGAAAAGGAAAATTGATTTCATTAAGTTGTTGACATTAAATAATGCTTCATTCATTGTTGGCTCATTTAAAACTTAGGCTATTTATGGTATGGTTTCTACAATAACACCAAATATCAGTGCAAATATTCCTGCCCAGAATGTTCAGAATACCCAGAATGTTGGAGTTGCAATTATTGGGCAGGGAAGTCAAGTGGCTACTCAAAGCATTAGTCAGCCCCAACTTTCTAAAGATTTTAATACTATTGTTGGGGTTAGCACTAGAACAAATACTATTGCAACTAATACCACAACAAATGTTGTAGGGCAAGCTATCGTTGGGCAGTTTCAAAGAAGACCTATTCATCTAGAAAGATATAGGCAGTTGCATTTCGATGGGATCCCAGGATATCCTAATGCAATCCCAAATGACTTAAGGGATAAATTCAGTAAGTTTGTAGGGAATAATGTTATTACTGGTGAGGAACATCTGAGGGAATTCATTGATAAGTTAAATGACTATGAAGTGGAGCATGAGGATGTTGTCATGAAAATATTTGTGCAATCTTTGACAGAGGATGATAGGGATTGGTACAGAGGGTTGCCAACTGCAAGTATCATCTCCTGGGAAGAATTTGAGAGGTGTTTCAAAGAGAATTATGGTTATAAAATGAATGCAAGATTCATGTTAAATGAGTTCAATAACATCAAGAAGTTGTTAAATGAGGATGTGACGAATTTTAATATCAGGTTTCAAAAAGCCATGCATAAGCTATTTCATGTTTTAAGGTTGGATGATAATGTTTGTCTGACCACATATATGAATGCATTTGATGTAAAAATGGCGTACACCCTTAGAGATAAATATCCTCAAACTCTAAGAGATTCTTTTAGGATAGCTAATAATGTTGAAGGGAATAGAAGAGCTTCAGGTAAGCTTGGAAGATGAGAGGATCCTAGATTTTCTAAGAGTGCAAAGGAAAAAGTTGAAAAGTCTTTAGGGTCAAAATCTAAAGAGGAAGACAAATGGGATAAGGTACTTAATACCTTGAAGGACTTAAAATTGACTATGGCAAATAATGATAAAGGTCTTGTACTAGAAAAGTCATAGTTTAATAAATTTAATAGACCACCAAGATTGCAGGATTATCCTTACAACACAAGTTGGAAGGATGGAAAACCAGTTTAGCAACAAAAGAATAAGCAGGAGCATCAAACTCCTGATCCATTGAAAAAACACACAATGAATGTTGTTGAGGTTACACCCTAGTGTGTTGCTTGTCAATCACCCCACTCGCTTGAATATTGTGTTGTTGCACAATTTATTTCTATCAAAGATGAGCTACATGAAGAAGGAGAAGGAACCTTTGAGGGTGATAATGTTGATTGTCTCATGACTACTTCTTACCTTGGAGGGATAGAATATTTTTTTGATATCGAGACTTAGGATCTGGATATAGATCGCCAGAGGAAGAGAGCATAATCATACCATCAACAAGATTTTTCCAATGATGAGTTATGTGTTGATGATCGAATGTGTAATGCTGAACAAGGAGAGAGTTATGTATCCTTGAGAAGAATTTCAAATGAAGAGATTTTGAAAATAACAGCTGTCATGGTAGCTCAACTTAAAATCAATTATCAGTTGAGAAAAAAAATGGTTGGTGAAGACTAGGGCAAGCCTTTTGGATTATTTATTAAATATTTAAAAAATAAAGGCAAGGAGGTTAAGGAGGATAAGTCGAGGAAAGATGCAAACCAAATTAAGGAGGTCAAGAAAAAGGAGTGGGATAAGAAAGCTGAGATTGTAAAGCCCAGTGAGGAAATAGTTCCACTCAAAATGAAGATAAAGATCATTAAAAGGTCTATTGTACTTGTCAAAAATGACATGAAGCAGGCTCTGTAGCTGCAAGAACAACACTTCAATTAAGTCATTATATGCATGGTTAGTAAATAATAATCAATCAATAATAAACCATAATAAAGTGACTAATTGCCTTCTAAAAGATGCGAGTATAAGATTGCTCTTAGATTTTTATAAGCAATACCAGTGACTAGACTACACCAAGATGAAGGATTTAATCTATATGATATTAACTATATGGATGCAAAATGGATGAATAATTCAAGCAATAATCGAATTCAAGCAATGATGGATGCAAGCAAATATGGATGAGTAAAACTAAAAATGGATGCAAATAATCTAAAAAGGCACAATGATCTTCAATGACTCCAGAGCAAAATTAGCATGATAATAATCTCCAAGCGTGTTCTCAAAAATCTCTGGGGTGAATTGGAATGAGAGCTGTAGACTGAATTTATAGAGAACTACAAAAAAAGGTCAATTTAGATTTAATTGAAAATAATTGAGAAATCAGGTTTAGTTAACCTTGAGATAGATTCCAATTATAGTTTAACTGAAATGCATTCAAATTAGAAGTCCAAGTTGCATTGGAAATAATAATAAATTAATCCCATGCATTTGTGATAAAAATAGATAATTCCATGCATATATTTGATTTATTCAAGAAAAAAGTCTTTTCAATTCAACTAAACCTCTTTTTCTTAAAAGCTTTGAGTTCCAATTTTAGAGAATAATTCAATAATTCAATTTAATTGCTTTTCTGATTTTAGGGTATTATAGTATCCTTTGAGATTGGATCTATTCATCAAGCATGGTAGAACTTTTGTTAAACTTTGCAAGCTTCTCATTAGCATCAGCAAGTTCTTTTGTAAGGTCTTCATTCCTTTTCATGAGAGTCTGTCTAAGAGACATTGCCATATCCAGTTCTGCCTTTATCTCTTATTTTTCTTCTTTTTTCTCATGCTAGTGTGCATATAGAGTGCCATTTTCTTGATTTATCTTAAAGATCTCATGTTATTTCTTTTTTTATCTTGTCTTCTGTTTCCCTCCTTGCTTCAAGTTCCTGACTCATTTGGATAGTAAGGGCTTCTAGCTCTCTCCTCAAGTTAGTATTCTCATCATTCAGTTTCTCCACTTCATCAACCAATACACCTATGTTTGCTTCATTAGAAGAACTGCTCTAAGAAACCTCCAACAGTTGTTCGGTCAGTTCTCTTCTCTTAGCAAGTGAAGCTTTATACTTGCCTCTCAATGTTTCTAGCGTATCCTCACTTTCTGCAAGTTTGTTAGACATCTCTCTATAACTTATATCCCCCATATCAGCCTTAGGAATCCTATTGGTCATTTGGATGAATTGATTATATGTTTCATTGATGTTTTTGTCATTGATGTCAACTCTAGCTGTTTGGATGCTTCACCAGCACCCTTTTGGTCCTAGTAGGTTGAGTGGTTTATGGTTGGTTTGGATCCGACATAATCCGATAGGCTCTGGTATAGTTTGGTTATGAAATTGGCTTATTCATGATACTTATATTCATATTCAGTAAGTTGATTTTGGTCTGGTGATGGATGCTATCCTGCTTGCTTGGAAGCTTGGCTTGTGGTTTCGGTGAGGGTTTCACCGCTAGAGCTTTTGATGAAGATCTTTGATGATATGCATAAGTGGTGCTGGGGCAACTTCTGGTGGAGTTTTTAGTATGCTGATGATAATCATGTTCGAGACATAGCAGATGAAGATCATGTCTTTAGCGTGTGGACCTATCTTGGGTCCCGATTTATCTAGGTTATGGACAGACTAAATGTAATGCATGGATTGGACCTCTCAATGTGTTTCTAGGATGTCTTATGTGTTGGATATTATTTGTTTGGTCTAAGACTGACATGTTCTATAATTATGTAATTGGTTTATTGTCTGGTGGCTGACCTGATTGTTTATGATTGAGGGTTTGTATATATAAATGTAAGATCTCATTGTAGATTATATATGGTTATGGTCAAGGGATGTAATGTGTGGATAATGTAATGTCATTCAGGAAGAGGATTTAGTCGATCATTGGAGATCGAATTGGGTTTATGTAAGAGGATTTAGTCCTTCGATATTGAGCTTGACCAGAACTGTACTCAGGCATAGGAGATGCTCTCTTTGCAATTCATTCATTCTTCTAGATTGTTGTCTGAATTTCTATGTAGTCAGTGAGACTCCTTTTATGATGAGGAGTGTGCTATAGGTTGTTGGCCTTCGTGCAAGTGCAGACCCTCAACTGTAATTCACATACTTACTGCAAAAGTATTATCTGACTGTGGGTAGGCTTCCCACCATGTTTTTTTCCCTTTACTGGGTTTTCCACGTATAAATCTTGGTTTTATGTGGATGGTATTTATTCTATGATTATTGTTTATAATTAATTATTTTGTTTGCTATTCTGATATTTGGTTTAAGCATTCTGGTATTAATGTTTTGGGTTTCAGTATTAAAGTTTTAATTGTTAAGGTTCCAATTATCTATGACAACTGATTCATCCCCTCTCTCAGTTGTCTTCTGGTTATTTGAACTATCTAACAATTGGTATCAAATCTTTGTTCCTTTGTGTAGAAAGCTTAACTACTTGAAGAAGATCCTATGGTGACTAATAGTTCAAGTTCATCTAGTTCATCTGGAGCTATCTTTCGGAGAGATATCCTTAGGCTTGATGGAACAAATTACACAGTATGGATGATTTAGATGGAGACTCATCTGAGATGTCTTGGCAAGGAGAATTGGGAGATCACACAGAATAGTGTTACACTTCATAATCCGACATCTGGCAATCCTTCTCTGGCAAACCTAGATAAGGAGCTTGAGAACTATTTTAGAGCAAGAGAAGCCCTCTTGTGTGCATTTTTTGATAAAAAAACAATAGGATTGACTAACAAATCATCTGGAAAGGTTATATGGGATAAGTTATAGACTCTTAATGAAGGTGACCCTACAGTGAGATTGCTAAAATTGATGGTTACCAAGTGAGATATGAAAACCCGAAGATGGAAGAAGATGAAAGGATTACTGCATTCATGGAAAGGGTAAATGAAATTGTTATGGGAATTCAATGTTGTGGTGGAACTCTAAGTGAAGATGAGATTATTTCTAAATTTTTGAGAGCCCTACCACTGGATTAAATGATGAAGGATACTTCTATTAATGAGTTGAGAATAATGACTATTACATCTGTCAATAGAGATGTTGGATCTCAAATCAACAGATTGGATATGTTCTAAGGAAATGCCAACTCCTATGATCAAACCCTCAAATTGACTTGGCCAACTTATAGAGTGAACCTATTTGGTTACTAAATCTCTCACTTTAGGCTCTGTAAGACCTAGGTGGGCATACCTATTCAGTAATGGCTTTCGATGACTAGTGCTTTTTATAGCAGATTGAGTGTCTTGATCTAAGTTCTTCCCTGTCTCAGAATGGCATAGGTTCCTAGGATAGGTAGCTTTTAGATAAGTTCAAGATGGTCATTTGTGAAAGCTATTCGATATTTGCACTTGAAATTTATATATTTACACTATTGCGAGTTTATTCTATATTTCCTACTCAACTATTCCTATTGCTTTAAAGTAAAGGTAATTGATATGGTAAAAAGTTATGATTTGTGAATGACCAGTGCCTTTCTTGTTATTTGGGCTACAAAGTCTTCCATTTCTCTAGGACTTAATGTATGATTTGTGAGATAGTTTTTAAACTTACCCCCTTTGGTAAATCTGTCAGTTACTATTCATAAACCGCTTGAATGAATTTAACCCTAACCTTAAGGGACCATTCAAGGAAGAACTACAAGGAACAGTTACAATCCATGAGTAGATCTTTTTAATCCAAATTTATAACATAGGAACATAGAATTCACTATAAGAATACAAATAACCTTATCTCTTTTAGATAATATCACAAACAACTGCCTACAAAAAATGAGATAATCCACAACACATATGCGAAGGAAAACAACTGATTGAGTTGATGGCTCAAAAATAATACAGTATTATCTAGAGTTTATATTATATTTCTCTTCTACCTCTCCCCCTTTTTTAACCACTTATATATGTGGTTGAATGGGCACCTACCCCTTTTGGGATGAAAATTCACCATTTTACATTAAAATTAACAAAACCCTTTGAAATTAATATACAAACTAGTTAGTCAATAACCTTACTTTAAGCTATCTTTCGGGTTTTTGTTTGGTTGGCAGCCTTAAACTTCAAATACAAATTTTAAATTGTGTGTGGTGGTAGGAAACATCCACTTATAAAATGGGTCTTCATTAGATTTGACATTTGCATACATTTTCATTCCAAGTCAACATATTATTTCATGTAGGTCAAAATAACAAGCTTTTCAGCCTTCTTATGGTCTTCTATATAGTCTACAACCAAAAACACATTGTAAAGATCTAATATTTTTACTATAGCTTTTAAACTTGATTTTATGAAATGGGTATTTCTTATATTTTCATGTTTCATTCATTATAATTCTCTGTTCATATCATCTTTTCTACATATCAAAAACACTAGTATTTCATGGGGTCAATTGGAATTAATTTATTCATATCCTCCTTTACTCTAGGTGTTCAAATCAATAATCATCATTATGTGTCATTTCCATGAAGTAAACACCATTTTCAATATTAGGGTGCTTGAAATTACTTGTAAATTTGAAGCCCCAACAAGAGATACCTTGGTTGTGAAGATTGAACCTGGTTTTCATGAATCTACATTAGCAACCAGTAAGAAAGATTGGAAAGCTTTATATGCAAAGGAATTGGATGATATGAAGAGAGAAGATGAAGAATTTGAGCAACTTGAAACACTATTTGCTAGAAGAGTACCTAAAGGACCGGTAGGAAGTAAGTATGAAGGAAAAGCACCTTTTAAATGTTTTGCATGTAATAAGATTGGTCATTTTGCATCTAGATGTCCTGAAAGGAATTCAAGATTTGAAGAAAGAGTTAGAAGATATTTAAGCCTAACCCTGGATATCAGAACAAGAATAGTATAGGAAAAACAGAGACAAATCATGCTACATAGTGGATGAGGAAGGAATTACTGATTATGATGATGAACCGACAAAAGACTCCGCTAGTGGTTCTGACAATGGGAAAGAATGGGTGTTCCTATCTATCAAGGAAGATGTTCCGACATTGGAAGAGAATGTACCTGAAGAGAAAGCACTTGTTGCTAAAATTGAAGACATGGATGAATGGGTAATTGACAGTGGTTGTTCACATCATATGACTGGAGATAAAGGAAAGTTTCTATCTTTGCCAAAATTTGATGGCAGTCTGGTTAGATTTGGAGATGACAAAGCATGTATGATCAAAGGAAAGGAGCTATATCATTGGATGGTAAGAGTAATACTAACAATGTTTATTATGTTGAAGTTTTAAGGTATAATCTTTTGAGTGTAGGACAATTGGTGGATAAGGGATTTCAATTACAGTTCAAGGATGGAAAATGCAAAATCATTAACAGATCTAGTTTGGAGATTGCAACCGGTACACAGACAAAAGGTAATATATTTCATTTGAATTTCGGTGAGAAGACATGTTTGATTGCACAAATTTATGAGAGTTGGCTATGGTATAAAAGGTTGTGTCATGTGAATTTTGATTGCATTGTGAAGATTAGTTATACTAAGGCAGTTAGAGATATACCTAAGATTGTGAAACCCTATAATCCGGTATGTAAAGAATGTCAAATGGGTAAACAAGTCAGAACCTCTTTTAGGAGTATACAAGATAAATCTAATGATATTCTTGATCTTATTCATACTGATTTGTGTGGCCCTGCTAGAGTTAAAAGTTATCAAGGTGATAGATATTTCATGCTAATCATTGATGATTATTCTAGAATGATGTGGGTTACTATTCTAAAGGAAAAATTTGAAGCATTTGAAAAGTTTAAAATATTTAAGGCTAAAGTGGAAACTTAGATAGGATTCAAGATTAAATGTTTGAGATTAGATCATGGTGGAGAATTCACATCCGCTGAGTTTAATAACTTTTGTGAAAAGAATGGTATAAAAAGACAATTTTCTACTCCCTGGACACCTTAGCAAAATGGAGTTGTGGAAAGGAATAACAAAACTATCTTGGATGTTGCTAGAACAATGATGATGGAAGCTAGTCTACCTCATATCTACTAGAGAGAAGCAATGAGCACAACAGTTTATACATTCAACAGAGTACATATCAAAGAAGAAATCGTTAAGACACCTTATGAATTATGGTTTGGCAATACACCTACAGTTAAGTATTTCAGAATCTTTGGTAGTAAATGTTATATCAGGAGAGATAATATCACTGGAAAATTTGATCTTAGATGTGATGAAGGCATATTTCCTGGTTATTCTAATGAAAGGAAGGCATATAGATGTTATAACAAGAAATTGTAGAGAATTGTGGAAAGTGCTAATGTCAAAGAATAGAGGCCAAATAAATGTATATGAGAAGGAACTGGCGGTGGAAATGATTATATCTGAACCAGTAGCACCTTTACTAGAACAAAGTGTTGAACCAGTTACTCCGGAAGTATCAGAAAATTCTACAATAATTGAAGAACTGAGAAGAGGAACAAAGAGTGAGAAGACTCCTAGGTATGTGGGATTGAATCATTCAGAAGATCAGATCATTGGGGATAAGAACAATGGAGTAATGACAAGAAGAAGATTGGCAACTAATGAGGTATATTTAATTTTACAAGTTGAACCGGTATTAGTAATTGAGGCATGTAAAGATGAATATTGGTTGATAGCTATGGAAGAAGAATTAGATCAGACTGAGAAAAATAACATATGGACTTTGGTTCCTCGGCCTAAAAATAAGAATGTTATTGGAACTAAATAGGTTTTTAGGAATAAATTGAATGAGGATGGTCAAGTTGTAAGAAATAAAGCTAGATTGGTTTGTAAAGGATATTATCAGAAGGAAGGAATTGAGTGTTGAGAGACTTTTGCACCTGTAGCTAGGATTGAAGCTGTAAGATTATTTCTTGCCTATGCTACAAGGTTTATCATATGGATGTTAAGTGTGCATTTTTGAATGGGGATCTTGATGAGGAAGTTTATGTTGAGCAACCTGATGGTTTTTCACTAACAGATGATACAAACATGGTTTGTAGGTTGAGGAAAGCTTTATATGGATTGAAACAAGCACCTAGAGCTTGGTATGCATGGTTGGATAAATATCTTTCGAAGATTGGTTTTACCAAGGGTAATGTTGACAATAATTTATATTATTAAATCATTGATGATGATATACTAATTATTGAAGTATTTGTTGATGACATTATTTTTGGAGGTGAATATAAGTTGTGTAAGGAATTTTCTAACAATATGAAGATTGAATTTGAGATGTCTATGATTGGGGAGATGAAATTTTTCTTAGGTTTGCAGATTTTTCAGACTAACAAAGTATTTTCATCTATCAAACTAAGTATGCTAGGGAATTGTTAAAGAAATTTGGTATGGGAGATTCTAAACCAGTAAGTACTCCTATGATTACAAGTGAGAATTTGACAAGAAAAGGATGAAAGTTGTTCACTAATGGGATAGAGGTTTGAAAGCAATCAAGAATAGTGCTTCTGCTAGAAACCAAGAACCGAACATAAATAGTAGGTATGAAGTGAATTTCTTGATGTTTCTGAATTGGTCCAACCCTGTATTTCTCCACGCCTTTGGAAGCATCCTTCCCCCGATTCATTCTGATACAGTGGGTATTCTGCGCGCCATAGGTCAAAGTAGTAGTGACCCATAGGTCTTCCATAGTAGGAATGTTAGGTGGGAGTTCCCACCAATGCCCCTACTATTCTTAGTTGAAGTATCTATATTGCCTCCCACCCACAACTATATACTTATTGGAGGGGGCCTAAAGACATATCCCACCCTTCTTTTCACTAGGACCAAAGAAAATCATGTGAGTGTGGTGAAGAGGATTTTTAGATACTTACAAGGTACATAGAATATGGTTTGTGGTACCCTAAGGATGATGACTTTATATTATGTGCATATACAAATGCAGATTGGCCTGGAGATGTTGATGATCGAAAAAGTACTTCCGATGGAGCTTTCTTTCTTGGAGAGAAGTTGGTTTCATGGATCAATAAGAAACAATCATGTACTTCTTTATCTACAGCTGAAGCTGAGTATGTTGTTGCTTTTACTAACTGTACTTAGGTTCTATGGATGAAGAAAATGTTGAAGGATATCACAGTGCAATGCACTAGACCAATAGTTATTCATTGTGATAACTCTGCTGCTTGTGTGTGTGAAAAGTGGACCTGTATCTATAAGCACAACACTTCAATCAAGTCATTACATGCATGGTTAGACAGATATAATCATGAATATTAAAACCATAACAAATCGACCCATTGGCTTCTAAAAGATGCGAGTATAAGATTGCTCTCAAATTATTAGCAATACCAGTGACTAGACAACATCAAGACGAAGGATTTAATCTATATGAGCATGATGAATGCTAGATGGATGCAATATTAATCTAACAAGATTTAAGCAATATGAATCTAAATGATTTAATCAATGTGAAATAATTAATATGCAATATGTCAATGAATCCTAGAGCAAAAACAGTATAATAACGATATATTCTCTAGCCTCCTTGAATGAGAGATGAGAGCCTGAATTTATAGAAAATTCAGAAAGAAACCAATGGCTGAGATCAATTGATGATGAGCAGTCAAGATTTTCCAAGAGGAAGCACAATCGAGGTGAATTGATGTGATTGGATGCTTTTCTTAGTTTTAAAGGAAAGTTGAACTAAAATTAAGATAAAATCAGGAAAAACTGACTTATTCTCTATTTCATTCAATTTTAATATTTAATTGTTTTAATTGCTTTCTTTGAGATTATTTATCAACTTTTAATTTATTTTTCAAGATTATCTCCAATTGATTTCTTTTCTCAAATTTTAATTCTTTCTTTTGGTCAATTAATTCCTTTTTTGATTTATTTCCTTTTTCGAAGATTTGTGCTCATAATTGATTTATTCAATTAAATTAATTCATCTTTTTTGAAGATTTGTGGCAAATTGATTTATTTAATAAAATATGCTAGGATATTCAATTAAAATAAATAGGATAATTATTTAAAAATGATTTACTTGGAATGATCAATTAATTAAATAAATATTTAATTAATATTGAGGGATTGATTTGCCTTGTGACATTTGATGATTTTAGTAATTAATTGTGTGCTCAAGTTGATTTAATTGCCTTTGGTTAGGACCTTGGTGATGTTGTCGAGATTGGGGGTTCATAGTTTAGATGACCATTTTTAGGGTATTACATTTGCCCCTCTTTAAATTAATGTGCGAGCAATGCGTTGGTTCAAAGAATAGTTGATGTCTAGAAGATGCCAGTTCTAAACTTGATTGATCACGAACTAGATGAAAGTGAGGTGTTTAGCTTGATTTGAAGCGACAAAGATGAATGAAGTCTGATTAAAGCGATACTGATCCCAAACTTGATTGAACTAGGAACGATAGAAAACAAAAGATACCGAACTTGAACTTGATTGATCAAGAAGCGGATCTTACTGATCTAGAACTTGATTGATCTAGACATAGTGAGTGATGATAAAAAATTGATCTTGAACTTGATTGATCAAGACACAATGAAGATAAACTATTTAGCTTGATCAAGAAATGAATACTGAACACCTGCTTAGATTGAGTGTGATTAAAGAAACTCTTTAAACCCTTGATTGAGTTTGAACGAATAATCAGCTTGATGAAAAGCAATGAAACTGATTAACATTAAGAGATTGATTCATATCAAAGACAAATATCAGCTTGATATGAAGTGATGAAACTGATATGCCCCTAGCAATTGATTTGATTCAGATGATCGAGAGATCTCAACTTGATATAAAGCGATGAAGATGAGATGCCCCTTAACAATAAGGATTTGACTGATTGATTTTATTTAGTTGAAAAAGATGTTTTGCTCTACTTTCGATGAAGATTTGAAAATTTTCTTGACATTTGAAGATGTGAGGTCATAAGGTCACGAGTATGCCCCCTCGGGAGCAAAATTGAAAGATAGCAAGGATACATGATGATAGACAATTTTGAGCGATGATAAGTTGTTTGAGCACAAATTGATTCAGAGGAATTTTTGACAATTTTGTGTTGATTGATTAGAAATTGAGCACAAAGTTGATTTGTAGAAATTAAATTGAGATTCAGCGTTGATTTGTGAGAAATTGAGCGCAATTAGAAGAGAGAATGAGCTTTTGATGAAAAGAGCGCTAAGTGGTCCAAATTCTGAAATTGACTAGCAAAATGATCTCGAATTTCAATTTTGATCCTAAAAATGGACTCAGGGCAGCCAATTTACGAGCTCTTGATTTGATTTCATGGTACTTGTGTTGATTGGTTATGAGATGTTGTTCTATATGCTTTATTCTATATGTATGCATTTCTTTTTCAGCATGGATGAATGTAATGCAAATGATTATTCATATCTATATTTGCTTCTTTTCATATGCACATAAATGAATGAGTATGAGTAATATGAATAATGTAATGTTTTCATTCTTCTATGCAATAATATGAATGCAAATGAATGAATAATGAAATGTATGGATCTATATAATATGTTTATGTATGCAACTATCATCTCAAAACACAAGTACTCAATTGGAGAAATGATGAAAAGAGACCACGTAGCTTAGAAATGATGACGCTCCAACTCTTATTTAGAAGATAAAGGAATCATTGTTACCATACCGAAATCCCTCTAAATTCATGAGATGCAGAATGGAATGCAAAATGAGATGCAAAATGAGATGCAAAATGAGATGCAACCTAAACCTAGCCACTGGATTTTGAAAAGATTAATTTTCATCATTGAGCGCGTTACAACCACAATAGGCAGATGAGAGTTCCTTGCTTTCCATGTGCAATATTAATTATCTTGTCCGCAATGACCCTTTTTTCGTTCATATCCTTGGACAGATTACACATGGACGTGAATTGCACAATAAAGAAATCCCCTCAAAATAGACAAAGAAATGATATGGACCTCCCTGTAGCATTCAAATAGGCGGAGTCGAGGTATGTGAGGCAATTCCACCTTGATGTGAAGGCTCTTATCACAAACACCTAGCTAATTTAGATGTTTCCAAATCATTGGGATCATTCCTACAAGCAGCAAACAAGAAAATATTATGCCCCCAATCCTTGCTCCTCTTAGTCAAGATAGACTTCCTCGAGTTACTCAGAGGGATAATAATCAAAAACCAATATAAAAGACAACACACAAAGAAAATTTACATGCACAACTCAAATTGTTTAGTGATTGTTTTCCGTTTTGTTGTTTTGCTTGTTTACTCAGTGATAAAATTCTTTAGTAGTCAGGAGATAGGTGACTGACTCGGAGTGGATGACCAGGTTTCACTAACGTAAGGTTGACTTGGTTGATACTGCTTAGGACATGTAATGTGCTCTGTCGATTAACCTAAGACAATGACAATGATTAGTTTCAAGCCATGAGGGTTCCAACGAACCAGGATGCAACAAAAGTGACTGAAATATGTACAAGCAAAAGCAAAGATGCGGGAAAGCGGGAATGGCAACATTGCGTTGATAGATGGAGTGCTTGAGTAGAAGAGGCACCTGTTTACTAGGTTTTCACCTGCTTGGCAAAGATTCATTCTTTTTTTACCAAGGTGCCTGTTTACCAGGTTTTCACAAGGGCATTTTCTCCATTTTTTCCTTTTTTTTTTCTATTTTTCTTTTTCTCTTTTTTTTTGAATTTCTTCAGGACTTTTTCTGATTTTAATGATTTTTTCAGGACTTTTTCTGATTTTGTTCAGGATTTTTTCAGGACTTTTTTTTATTTTCAGGATTTTTTTAAGGACATTTTCTGATTTTTTAGGATTTTTTCAAGACATTTTATGATTTTTAGGATTTTTTCAAATGTTTGCCCCTAGTGTCTAGCAACGAAAAAGGGATTTTGAGTACATGAATGGATAAGCAAATGATAGTAGACGCTTTCAAGGACTATCTGACAATGTTAATCCAAGCACAGGGTCCAGATATAGTAATGTAAACCAAGGATTTTAGCGATGTAAAGCAAGGATATAGTGCAGCGAAGTAAGGATATAGCGTAATGAAGCCATATGGTCCAAATAAGTGGCCATGTCAAGAGGTTTGTGGAAAGCATATTTTTGCATTTTGTCCATAGTGTTGATCAAGATTAACAGATAGATTTGGATAGGAGGCAGATAGGATAATCAAGATCAAAGGTGGTAATGAAGGATGTAAGCGAGCAATGGATAGGAGCTAAAGGGTTTGGATCAAGTGCAATATATAAGACATACAAAACCTGTAAAGATCCTTAACCTTGTCAAGATCAAAGGTGGAAAAGGGATATGAATGTAGATAGAGCAAACGAGGGATAATGGAGGATGAAGGATAATGGATGGATGTACATGGATGGAACTTGCCCCCAGTGTAAAGTGCAAAAGGATAATGGATTATGCATGATGCCTATTTGCCAATTTTTCACCATGGTACTTGCCCAAGGCACCACAAGAAGTGGTTTTCACACAAGGACAAATTTATTTCTCTTTACTTTTTTTTTTTGATTTTTTTTTTTTTTCACTTTTTCATCAATTTTTTTTTCTTTTGGAAGATAATGGAGGCATGAGAGGGGATGGAAGAAGGACCCCATGTTGCTTTGGATGGTACCCTTAGAATATGAGTTGCAATAGACCATGGCTATGAAGGTATGCTCAAAGATGTTGGCAAGATAATGAAATGAAACTAGGGCAAGGAGTTATGCAAAGGATTGGATAAGAGGGATGGAAGGGTGAAAAAGAGGTGTTGGATAATGGATGGGATGTTGGAAGATTGTGTATGGCTAGATGGAAATTCTGGAAAGATCAACATTGGCACATGCCTTGAGGGATGGTGGACATATGGAGGAGAAGTGAATCTTAGATTTTGAGATTTGGATGGAGGAAAGGTTACATATTTTGGGGCATAAGAACCTAAAATGGATGAAGGAGCTGATGGAGGAATAGACTCAGAAGGTTTGGATGGAGGAACAACAATTTTGGATGCCAATTTTGATTTTTCTTTAGACTTTTGTGCTTCAAGTAGCCACTTAGGGATCCACATGGTTTTTGTTTTTTCATGCTTTTGTAGTTCCTTAGAAAGAATTGCTTGTACAGGTGCCTTAGGAATCCATATTACTTTTGACTTTTCTTCTTTCTTTATGGGCCTTTGTGGTGTTTTGTATTTTTCTTTTTCTTTTTGGATCATATTTTGCTTTGTTTTGACATGTTGATTAGATGGGACATGTTGATCCTTGAATACATGTGGGTTACTTTACTTATGAATTTTATGCTTGGCATCCAAATTGCTTGGAGGGAGATGCGTGCATAGATAGGAATGATATGGAGGTCTTTTATATGGATGGAAGGTACTCGAAGAAGTGTGCCTTTGTTGATCCTGCATAAGGGATGGAGGGATATAGGGACCTAGAATGGATGGAAGGTGTGAAGGAGAAGGCATGTATTTGGATTTAACTGGAGAAATGTAGGATTTATGAGAGATACCAACATCTTGAGAAATGTCCTTGAGGCCATGACCTTTAACACTTTCTTTAATATGGAGGGGTTCTTGCTTGTGGAGATCTACCCCTTTTGCTTTATAAATATTTTGACTTGTAGGATACACTTTGCTTTGGAAAGAAGGCACGAGTCCATTATGAGATGGAGGTGGAATGTAAGGAATAATAGGATCATGAGAGGGCTTTATAGGCATGATGGATCCTTGAGCTGAACATGGAGGATTATGACAAGGAGATGAAGGGATACATTGATCTTGACATGGAAGAGGACCATTGGATAGGGTAGGAAGGGTGTTTGACTCTTCATTTTGAATAGGACCATTTGAAAAGGTGGAAGAGGCATCGTGATCTTTCTTAGGAAGTGGATTAGGAATGGGATTTGGAAGGATTCTTTGCTCTTGAGATGGAAGGGGATCTTCTTGGAAGAAATGGAAAGGTATAATGGGATCCTCATGGGATTCTAGGGAGATAGTATCTTTTTCAATCATTAGATGGGATTGAGGAGATATGGTGTCTTGATCTTGATTTATGCTAGGACTTGTTTCTTCATTTTTCAGATTATCCACTTGACATGGAGTCACTTCTAAGGAAGGGATAGGATTTTGCACAGGCGTAGGGGATTCTTGGAAGGTTTCCATATTTTGGCATGATGGGGAAGCATTTTGAGTGGGACTCTTTGGAATGGGTATGTTTGGAATTGAAGTGTATGATGGCATAGGATTTGGGATTTTCAAATCTTTAGAGGAACTTGTATCAATATTGTCATTAACTTGAATTTCCATAGGAGATAGCCCTTCAAGGTCAGCATGAGAAGTTTCATTGTTTGAAGGAGATGGTATGGATTGTTGCTGAGAAGTTTTAGGTGATGAAGGCATCATGGAAGGGATGGAGGCTACATATGGAGCCTTGCTAGACATAGGTTCATGATTTTGATTATGCTTAGAAGTAGTTCCTTCTTTTTCTTTAGGCGAGTCATTAGGATCTTCAATTTCAATGACACCATCATCAAGGAGATCTTGAATCTTATGTTTTAATTCCATACACATTGAAGTCATATGTTTGTTATGCCTATGATATGCACAATAACTACTCGAAACTGCACATCCCCATGTGGTCTTTTTAGGCAATATGATAAGATTATTCTTAAGAATCTCTTCCAAAGTTGACTCAATAGATTGCCCCAAAGGTGTAAACTATCTATCTAGGGAATAGATGTCTTTTTGTCTTGATGAAGGTGTCTCATGAGCTTGTTTGAGATTTGGCTTTTGATTGTCAATTATTTGCTAGTATTTGATCGTCAAATAACATGATCATTTTAGCACTTCTTGAAGTTTCTCACACTTGATATCATACATTTGTTTTTCAAATGGAGTCATTGACTTATTTTGTTGGATTTCCATGTCATATATTTCTTCCTTTATATCTTGAAGCATTTGAGCATAGGTAGCCATGGGAATTGGAGCTAAGGTATCCAGGAGATTCTTACTTTTGTCAAAAAATTTAGAAGAGCTTTTGGTTTGAACAGGCATTTTTAACTGACAGGACCGAGAGCGAGATGTGTTGCAGAAGTCAAGATCAAATTGTAGCTAGTAGTTTGTTTAACGTAGTGATTGAGAGAAGTAACTAAGATCTGGTCTGGTTTCAGGAATGATCTATCTTGTGTAAGATGTTATCTAAGTTAACTTAGGTTTGATAAGATTTTTGTTTGAACTAGCTTAAATATGATTGACAAAATCATGCAACGCAATGACAGATGTACACTATCAAGGTTGTTTATAATCAGGAGGATGATAACCAGTTTTAGGCTCGTTGTAGACTATTTTGGATAGGTTTGACTGTTTTGGGCTGGCAAAATCATAGACTCGTACGACTGTATTTCTGAGACCGTATGACAGTATAATAGGTTTAGGATGACAATAATTTTGTTTTGTACGAGTGTCTGCCTAGTACCGTACGACAAATGGGTAGGTCCCGAATGACAAATTATTCTGTTCAGTTCTATCTCATATGACACAGGATTTAGCTTTAAGCGACAGACTGCTGGGTTTTGTATGACAGAGGATTGTACTTAGGATGACAAAGTAGCAGAATTGTACGACACAGAATATGGTGCAGGATGACAAATTACCAGGCTCGTATGACTGTTCACAAAACAAAGACAAAAATTTTGAGTTTTTTCAATGGCTGATTATGACAACTGAGTATTACCAATTCTAAGATGGACTGATTTTTGACTAGGATAGAGTAGTTTGTGACACGGATAGAGTTTTGATCACTAAGTTTGTTAATTTGTTTTCTCCAGTTTTAGTTTGAGGGATGAAAACATAGAAAACACACAATATGAATAGTAACTCCAATCATAGCATGCAAACCCTATGGAAGTTGGCTTAGAGAAGAAAACCTTTGCTTGGTGACTTAGGTACACACCCAATATCTAATCAGAATACGACCACTGAATCTCACGCAATGGATTCTCAACGCCGTATTAGCCGACTCCAAACACTAATGGGGGCACGATATGGCAAGTGTCTTGGGAGAGTTACTATCTCTCTTACACAAAGATTATCAACCTTTCGAAGGTGAATCGGGTAGCTTCTAATCTTATAGTTCTTAGTCAGGAATTCCATTTGAAATTGCCCCTTGAAGTCATGCAAGCATGATTGAGGCCCATAGCCTGACAAGGTACCAAAACAAGTTGTAGTCACGTAAACGTGATTGAGACCGCGAGGCCCTACAAAATGCTTGATATGAGAGATCTCAAAGAGAAAACTCAAACAATCCCATCCTCTAAGACTTTAATCACCAGAGGCCTATTTATTATAGTGAGTTGGAATGCTCAAGTCCAGCTGTACTCACTTGGGTCGCTCTCACAGGGTGATTACTTTTTCCCACTGTGACAGGCCCGCTAAAGGTACACAAATCTCAAAACTTAGAAAAAAGCTTCGAGGGTCTAGATTTCTGATTGTCTATAAAGGACAAGAGCATACTTTCCTACCTCTCATATTTTTTTGAAAACATAAAAGATAGATTTGTTCATTAACCAGATAGCAAGTTAGGTGCCTAAAAAAAATGAATTTAAAGAATACACGATGTTTGGTTGATTCTCTTTAGGCAACCTACAAAAACAACACATCAGTAGTCACGTTGTTTTCATTCTTTGACAGGCGTACGTTTGATTGATAAATTTTTTGACAAGTGTTCTGCAAGAAATTGGTTAGGCTATGAAAATATTAGGCAGACAGAAGACAATTCAGGGTTAACATCAGTATCATCAAAATTTAATTCAAGAAAAACCCCGAAAAGTAATTTGTTTTTCAATAAATCCTAATCTAACTCCTCTGACCTGCAAGAAATTGTTAAAAACCTGCAAGAAGAAAAAGTTAGTGAAATATAAAATCTCTTGGTGGGCCTACACAAGCCTAATTTCAAATCTTGGTTACAAATTTTTCACTCTTGATGTTGAAATGCCCTAAAATTTGACTAAGTTTGAAATTTGGAGGATCCTCCAAAAACTAGATTTTGCATTATAACTCCTGGAGGTCCAAAACCCCTCTCAAACATCCTGACAATATATATGGAATATAACTTAAAGTATAAGAGAAAAATACTTCCACAAGCCTTATTTTAAGAAAAATCCTAAATACAAACTCTCTGTTTTTCACACGACAAAATAGTAACTCGTACAAGTATTCTCACCTCAACATATGACAATTCTCACCAAACCGAATGAGTAAAAATAGAAAAAAATGACAAATCAGTTACTCGTACGACAAAGGATTTCTTCTCCCACGACAGAGGATTTCTGCTCGTACGACAGAGGATTTCTTCTCGCATGACAGAGGATTTCTACTCGTATGATAGAGGATTTCTTCTCGCACGATAGAGGATTTTTGCTTGTATGACACATGCAATTTGTCATTTTAGCCTGTGAGAAATGTCATACGAAATGACGCAGAGGCTGTAAGGCCAAAAATCTGAAAAGTCAAAAAACCTGAAAAATAACAAAAATAAAAAGTAGTCTTTGGAGGCTGAAAAATGTAGTCTTTTGCCCCACGATGGGCACCAGAAATGTGTGTGTGAAAAGTGGACCTATATCTATAAGCACAACATTTCAATCAAGTCATTACATGCATGGTTAGACAAATATAATCATGAATATTAAAACCATAACAAATCGACCCATTGCCTTCTAATAGATGCGAGTATAAGATTGCTCTTAGATTATTAGCAATACCAGTGACTAGACAACATCAAGACGAAGGATTTAATCTATATGAGCATGATGAATGCTAGATGGATGCAATATTAATCTAACAAGATTTAAGCAATATGAATCTAAATGATTTAATCAATGTGAAATAATTAATATGCAATATTTCAATGAATCCTAGAGCAAAAATAGTATAATAATGATATATTCTCCAGCCTCTTTGAATGAGAGATGAGAGTCTGAATTTATAGAAAATTCAGAAAGAAACCAACAGCTGAGATCAACTAATGATGAGCGGTCAATATTTTCCAAGAGGAAGCACAATCCAGATGAATTGATGTGATTGGATTCTTTTCTCAGTTTTAAAGGAATGTTGAACTAAAATTAAGATAAAATCAAGAAAACCTGATTTATTCTCTATTTCATTCAATTTTAATATTTAATTGTTTTAATTACTTTCTTTGAGATTATTTATCAATTTTTAATTTGTTTTTCTCAAGATTATCTCCAATTGATTTCTTTTCTCAAATTTTAATTCTTTCTTTTGGTCAATTAATTCCTTTTTTTGATTTATTTCCTTTTTTGAAGATTTGTGCTCATAATTGATTTATTCAATTAAATTAATTCCTCTTTTTTGAAGATTTGTGGCAAATTGATTTATTTAATTGAATATGCTAGGATATTCAATTAAAATAAATAGGATAATTGTTTAAAAATGACTTACTTGGAATGATCAGTTAATTAAATAAATATTTAATTAATATTGAGGGATTGCTTTGCCATGTGACATTTGATGATTTTAGAAATTAATTGTGTGCTCAAGATTGATTTAATTGCCTTTGGTTAGGACATTGGTGATGTTGTCGAGATTAGGGGCTCATGGTTTAGATGACCATTTTTAGGGTATTACATTGCTATTGACATATCAAAGAATCTAGTATTTCATTCTAAGACAAAGCATATATCTATCAAGTATAACTTTTTGAAGGAGAAGGAGGAAGAAAATGAAGTCAGATTGGTTTATGTGAACACTAAGAGAAGATTGCAGATATTTTCACTAAACCTTTGCATAAAGAATCATTTGAATACTTCAGAGACAGATTGGGAATTTCTGCCCCTCCGGTAAAGACTTGATTGATGCGGTTTGGCATTAGTCCGTTATGCATTATCAGAGATATTTTTCATTCTAGAACTAATGTGGGGATGCTACTACTCAGGGGGAGTAGTCAGCTTTTTGATTCAATGGTTTATGTTTTTGCTTTGATATTTTTGTCAGATTTCTGGCATTGATGTCAAAAGGGGAGAGATATTGATGTGAAAAAGAAAAAATTAAGGAGTTGTATACATTAGGGGGAGATATATATGTATAATTCAGAGCTTCACAAAGATATCATTCACAGGGGAGTTTGGTCTTTGTTTCAGAACTTCATTGCTACATCTGTATGTGGGAGTTTGTTGGTTGTCTTCCATTGGGGGAGACTTGTTTGGCATTTCTTGGTACTTAGATGTTTTTCACATCTAGTGTTGTTATCAATGCCAAAGGGGGAGATTATTGGCCATTTGGAGGAATTGATTATGTGCTGGATTGATGTTTTTTCATTGATGTCAACACTAGCTATTTGGATGCTTCATCGACACCCTTTTGGTCCCAATAGGTTGAGTGGTTTCTGGTTTGTTTCGATCCGGCATAATCCGATAGGCTCCGATATGGTTTGGTTATGGAATTGGCTTATTCATGATACTCATGTTCATATTTAGTAAGTTGGTTTTGGTTTGGTGATTGGATGCTATCCTTCTTGCTTGGAAGCATGGGTTGTGGTTCCGATGAGGGTTTCACCGATAGAGATTTTGATGAAGATCTTTGATGATATGCATAAGTGGTGTTGGTGTAGCTTGTGGTGGAGTTTTTATTATGCTGATGATAATCATGTTCGAGACTTGATAGATGGAGATCATTGCTTTAGCATGTGGACCTATTTTGGCTCCCGGTTTATCTAAGTTATGGACTGGCTTAATGTCACTTGTGGATTGGACCTCTTGATGTATTTCCAGGATGTCTTCTGTGTTGGATATTAGTTTTTTGGTCTAAGGCTGAGATTTTCTATAATTATGTAATTAGTTTATTGTCTGGTGGTTGACCTGATTGTTTATGGTCGAGGGTTTTTATATATAGATGTAAGATCTCATTGTAGATTATATATGGTTATGGTCAAGGGATGTAATATGCGAATAATGTAATACCATTAAGGCAAAGGATTTGGTCAATCATTGGAGATCGAATTGGGTTTATATAAGAGGATTTAGTCCTTCCATATTGAGCTTAACCAGAATTGTACTTAGGCATAGGAGATGCTATCTTTGCAGTTCATTCATTCTTCTGGATTGTTGTCTAGATTTCTATGTAGTCAGCAAGACTCCTTTTGTGATGAGTAGTGTGCTCTAGGTTGTTAGCCTTTCTGCAAGTGCACGCCCCTTAATTGTAATTCACATACTTATTGTAGAAGTATTATCTAACTCTGGGTAGGCTTCCCACTATGGTTTTTCCCTTTATCGGGTTTTCCACATATAAATCTTGGTTTTACATGAATGGTATTTATTCTAAAATTATTGTTTATGCTTAATTGGTTTAACTGCTATTTTGGTATTTGGTTTAACCTTTTTAGTATTAATGTTTTGGGTTCTAGTATTAAAGTTTTAATTGTTAAGGTTTCAATAATCTATGACAACTGATTCATCCCCCCTCTCAGTTGTCTTTCGGTTAGTTGAACTATCTAACAAATCCTTCTCAAGTAGTTAATCCTCAAGGAAGGTTAGCTCTGATATCAATTGATAAACTTATAAGGCACTAAGGGGGGGGGGGTGAATCAATGCAAGCAAAAACAATATGAATCTGATCACCAACTTAAACAACTTAAAACTTAACGAGCATAAGAGGAATATCACCACATAAGCTAATTCCCAATAAAAAAAATTCCACTTAGCACAAGAGATTTATATGTGGAAACCCAAAAGGGAGAAACCACGGTGGGAGTTAATACCCACAAGATTCACTATCTACAGAATAGAAATCTTGACTGGTTAAGGTCTTACAAACATGCCCTGTTAGGAGCAAACTCAGTTAGGAGTCACCTAGTTAAGGGATTTGAATGATTAGCCCTATTAGGAGCTTTGACCTGTTAGGATCAACATGGCAAGAGGATTTAACGCTCTGATATAGAGCTACCTGGTTAAGGGATTTACAAAGTGAGGCCTGTTGGGACCTACCTGGTTAGGGGATTTTATTGCTATAACTATTAGGATAATAACAGTTCAAATGATCTTCATAGAACACCTTTGTATTTGATAAGATTCTCTTCAAATCCTCAAAACATCAATAAAACATCAATACATAGCTTCACTAATCACCGCACAATCACAATCTCAATATTCACCTTCGATCTTATATATATCTCATAACTCATCACACTTTTTATAGACATCGACTAAGTCTGCTACAACCTTGTAATAGTTCCCTAGGTTCAATGAATCTAGAAAAAATAACTTTACACATCGAACTTATGTCAGCCACCGACATAAAAAATCAAAACCTATTTCATTTTACCGATTTAAGTGACTTTATCACTACCGGTTAAGCATTCATCAAAATATCTTCTTTGTACATCAAATCTCACTTATCTGGTTGAATCTGCCAATGCGGTCATGAACATAGCTCCAAATACCTATCTCCATCACTCCTATAAAATCCCATCATTCAACTCTTCATAAATTGCATGTACCAGTTGCATGAATGCAACTTTGCCTTTGTTTACCGGTTAAGAACCTATTTCTTGGTTCACTAGTAAACTGTCAACTGTACTAGTTATACCTTACTGGTTGGCTTCCAAGACTTAGATGAAAAAAAAAATATTGTTGCCATGGATGACAACACAAGACTTAGTCATCAAACAAAAATCTCAATCTCTTCATCACATTCACCAATCAATCATTTATTGGTTGCAAATCACTACAGTCTTTACCAGTTCAGTCAAATGCCAACATTCTCCCCCTTTGGCATTGATGGAAACACTTTGGAAAAATTTTGTCAACTAAGTGTGGAAAACAAAAATTGACTTTATGACATATATTTCCCCTTAGCAATTGCGTGCTATTACAAAAATTAAAAGACTACTCTCCCTTTACTTTTACATACAAAATTTTGACTGTCTCTTCAACTATTACTCCCCCTTTGACAACAATGACAAAGAAAGAAGTAAATACATGAAAGATAAATACATGTACATAAAAATTTGCATTAAAATTGCATAGCATGTATAGATATAGGAGTTACAATGCAATCTTAGAAAAAGCATAACTAAAATGTGATTTCAATTGTGACAGATCATTATACCAGGTCTCCAAAATAGTGTCTGTTATCTCCACATGTGTCCTCATCTATCCAAAAAAGTCCTCCATGGCATCTAGAGTGCTCATCTCCAATGTAGAAAGAATAACTTCAAACTCTTTATAGGTTCTCTGCAATATTTCCACCTTCGGTATCAGTTGTATCTGTAATTCTTGCAGTGATCTAATTCTCTTAACCTGTTCATGTTCATAAGCTTTCAGCTTATGCTGAAGTTCTACAACCGATTTTCCATATTTGATAGCAAAGTCATTAAGGGGCTTGAATGACTCACTAAGAACTTCAATTTCTTGCACAACTTCTTCCTTCTTCTTCAAGTCAGTACAAAACAATGAAAATTTTGAAATAGTTGAGAGTACTTTACCTCTGGTTTCAAGTCCTTCTTTCAAATAATCCTTATTGATAGTAAGAGCAACTTTACCTTTGTCAATTTCAGTCATCAATTGCTCAGTTCTTTTCTTCTTGTAATCCTTCTCAACACTGACATAAGTTGCATCCTCAAAAGATTTCATCTGTTCTTCGACATCAGAAACAAGTTGTCCAAGTTTGTCAATGGGAGTAACAAAATTATCAGTATCAGTCTTCGGTAGGAGACTTGAAAAAATCTCAAGAACATTCCTTATTGTCTCTACCTCCTTCTGTTGTTCTTTCATCCTCTTCTTCTTGGCCCAGGATTGCATGGCAGTTGCAATATCTATCAACTTAGTTGAGCTCAATTATCAATGTCTAGTGGACCTTTGATGATTATATCATCATCATCATCATCATCTACAATTTTCTTTTTATAATCAAGTGACAAAGGTGTCACTTTAGGTTCAGTATCCTCTATTTTCTTTTTTGTTCACTCTTATTTTCCTCTTCCTTTTCCTTTTCTGTTTCCTGTACTGGTGGGGGTTGTGTGTTAATAGTTTGAGTAACTACCAGTGGCTCCTCATCTTTCTTTTCTTCTTGTTTCTCAGATATATCAATATCAACATCTTGTACATTTACATTATTAGGAGTACCAACATCATCATTATTACTGATATGATCATCATCAAGGATAATCTTAGGTTCAGTTTGTGTGTTCACTGGTTGATTAACCAACACAATTTCATTAGGCTTAAAATCAACTATTTTAACACCTTTTAGAAAATTAGACCCAATACCTTTATCAAAAACATTTTAGTCTCCTCATGCACTGATTGGGTCTCACCAATTAGTATTCTTGTCAACCTTTTGTTCAACCTAAAAGATGATTTTGCCTTAGCAATAATTTCATCTAGCTCTTCCTCAATAGCTTCAAATTGCAAGTTTTTTAGAAAATATTCAATGTATTCTCTATCTTGTTTCATGACTTCTTGCCATCTAGCATCAATTATATTATATAATGAATTTGGAATTTGCCCTTGCAATTCAATTAGGGTCTTGCTGTATTTATTCATCATGTAAACAATAGCATCTTCTATTTCCCTTTGTTCATCTTTACTAAACTTGTCAAAGAGTTTCTTCACACTGGTCAATATACCATACTATTTAAAGTTTATTATTAAATATTAAAGAGGTGTGAGCTTGATTACTGATTCCTTTGGTGATTTCATAGCTAGAGTACCAACACCCTTTGACCTTTTTCCACTGGCCCTTAGGGATTGCTTATCTCCTTTGGACTTAGTCTCTTCTTCATTTGCATCTACCAGTTTATGTGCTTGTTTCTTTTTCCTTTTACCAGTCTTAACCGGTGCAGTAAGTGGTTCAACAATCTTTCCTTTTCTCCAGAACTAAATCTTTGATGGTTTCTCCTTTTTTGTTTCTATTGGTTTCTCCTTTTTAATAGCCACTAGTTTTTCTTTCTCTGTAGCCTTGTCCTTTTCAACTCTTGTGTTTACACCGGTGGGGATACCAGTTGGTGCACTTGATGTTCCAGCCTATTGAGTAGAAATCTTTGCTCTTGCTTCAACAATGGCTTCCTTTGTGAATCCTTCTTTCTCTGCAAATGCTTCAACTTCTTTTATAAATTTCTTCGCAATTACTAGTCTTTGAAGTTCAGAGTGCACTTGAAGGGATTTCTCCTTGTAAGTGCCAAACCATTATGTTGATGTATCTACTAGTTGGGTAAGAAAATGATCAGCATATACAATCAAAATATATTTGTCAACTTCATATCCCATGGGCATGGCCCATGTAGTCCAAGGCACAACTACCTCCATCATGCAAGTATATGTATCAACCATATAGAAAATTATGCTTTCATACTGGTTTACAACCTCTGTCGGTATCCTTTCCCTTGCATGCATTTTCTTTTGAAAGTCCTTAAAATATCCCCATGCATTTTTTCCAAAATAATTACCAAGCATTCTAATGGTGTACTTCATCTACATCAATATAGGAGTGCCATCTATCCATTGGATATCACAAATATGGGGAAACATTTGTGAAAATAAAAGAATAGACCTAGAATTAATTGACCAAATTTAAACCTTAACCTCTTATCCTTCTTGATGGATTCTAGGTTCAACACAAGTTGACTCCTCAATGCCTCTGACAGGCCATAGTCAACATCTTCTTTGATCATCCGGTAAGTTGTATGAATAGCTGCAACAGGGATGTTTTTCATCTTGTTAGAGTAATAGCTCCGGTAATTGATCACCATAGAAGCACACTTTATTGCCAGATCATTGATATTATTTACCGTCATTTCTCTTCCATCCCATTTAGATCTTGTTAAATTTTATACATCATTCTTAGGAATGGATCTTAAAACTGGAAGCTCACCGATGGCACAAAATCTAATGACTGTGTGAATAGATTCCTTAGAAATTTTATGTGGTTGGTCAAGCCACATAAACTGGTCATGAATCCTACTAAGAAGATATCTCACAAGTTCATCATCAAAATCATTAATAAAATTTAGGGCATAGTGAAACCCTTTCTCAGTAACCCTTTTGAACTGATCCTTCAAAATATCATTCTTATCACACAATGCTTTATTCTAATAAAAAATAGCATCAACACCAAGATCTTCTAGTTGGCAATGATAGAAAGATTTAATATCTTCAACATGTAAGACACCGTAAGGAACTCTGGATAGAGCTCCGATGGGATCAATTTCGTCAGACTTAAATGGGTGCCTCTTAAATTTAGGATGGGGTCTATCGGTAACAACCAAATGTGGGGTGCCCATCTTCAATGACTCTGAAAGACAAGCAGATATCAAGATTTCTAGAATAAATACCTTTTACCACTTTTGCACTAGGGTTCCAAACATCGTCAAATCTATCTCACCGATTCCTAATCACAAATCACACCAGATCACTTCAAATCTTTGTCAATGTTGTAAACACAAACTCTACGATGCTCTATTCTCTCTCCATGTGCTCACAAGAATATAATGTGACAAATAACATTCAAAAAAATCCTTTTATTTGCCCATTATCTACCGCATGAAATGCCATTACTAGTAAAACCCTGAAATATTTTTTAACATATTACCGGTTCTAATAACACATCAAACCTACTGGTTTGATCACAAAATCTCTTCACAATATGATAATACATCAAAAGTTAAAACATGTAGATTTAACATACCTTATAGTCCTTCAAGGGGTTCTAAAATGGATCTAACCTTAAGCTCCCAGTAAGCTTTTTTTTAATAGCTTAGTTTCTGGTGAAGGGTTCTCCACACTAGGTGAAGAAATAGGATCTTCATATGGTTTTTATTTGGTTTTCTCATCATCCTTCTTTTTTCTAGATTTTGTTCATTTCAACTCTAGTCTCCTCCACATCAACTTTCATCTTCCCTTTCTGGTTAGCAGATTGATTCACTGGTTGGCTCACCTTTTCTCTTCAAAACTTTGCAATATGTCTGAGTTTATGATGATGATAACAAGCGATACCAGATTCTCTCCAAGGTCTAGCATTGCTTCTACCATTCCTTATTTTGTAGTTAATAGCTACATGACCGTAGTTATGACAGATTGTACAAACCACATTATCCTCTTTTCCATCTCATAGGGACTAGACCGGTTAGCATAGGGTCTTTGCCAGCTATGAATTCTCTGGTCACTAAAGGTTCTTTGCCAACCACCACCAGACCTTTGACTTGTGTGAGGTTCTGGATTATTTGCTCCATACTCGCACTCAACAACTCCATGTCCATGCATGTTTCAAGTGAAACAATAACCACTAAAGGTTCTAGGCTTATATCCTTGATAAGCATTGTGTCTATAACCATTAGCAACATCAAATCTGCTTCTACAAACATTAGCAGTATGTCATGGATTATGACAATTGAAACAAACAGGCTTATCTTACCGTTGGGTTTATGAATCTTAGGAGCAGGTTTACCTTCATGCATATTGTACTTAGTACCGAAAGACTCACCTTTCTCAAATGTATTGTAACCCAATCCATTTGTATCACCATTTTTCCTTTGAGATTGGATCTATTTATCAAGCATGGTAGAAATTTTGTTAAACTTTGCAAGCTTCTCATTAGCATCAACAAGTTCTTTTGTAAGGTCTTCATTTCTTTTCATGAGAGTCTCTCTAAGAGACATTTCCATATCTAGTTCTTCCTTTATCTCTTCTTTTTCTCATTTTTCCTCATGCCAATGTGCATATAGAGTGACATTTTCCTAATTTATCTTAAAGATCTCATGTTCTTTCTCTTTGATCTTGTCTTCTGGTGCCCTCCTTACTTCAATTTATTGACTTATTCGGATAGTAAGGGCTTCTAGCTCTCTCCTCAATTTAGTCTTTTCATCATTTGATTTCTCCACTTCATCAACCAATGCACCTATGTTTGCTTCATTAAAATAACTACTCTTAGAAACCTCCAATAGTTGTTGGCTCAACTCTCTTCTCTTAGAAAGTGAATCTTTATACTTGCCTCTCAATGTTTATAGGGTATCCTCAGTTTCTACAATTTTGTTAGACATCTCTCTATAACTCATATCCCCCATGTTTGCCTTAGGAATCCTTCTCAAGCAGTTAAGCCTCAAGGAAGTTTGGCTCTAATACCAATTGATAAACTTATAAGGCACCGAGAGGGGGGGGGGTGAATCATTTCAAGCAAAAACAATATGAATCTGATCACCAACTTAAACAACTTAACACATAGCAAGCATAAGAGGAATATCACCACATAAGCTAATGCCCAATAAAATAAATTCCACTTAACACAAGAGATTTATATGTGGAAACCTAAAAGGGAAAAATCATGGTGGGAGTTAATACCCACAAGATTCACTATCTACATAATAGAAATCTTGACTAGTTAAGGTCTTACAAACATGCCCTATTAGGAGCAGACCTGGTTAGGAGTCACCCAGTTAAAGGATTTGAATAATTATCCCTGTTAGGAGCTTTGACCTATTAGGATCAACCTTGAAAGAGGATTTAACACTTTGATATAAAGCCACCCAGTTAAGGGATTTACAAAGTGGGGCCTGTTAGGACCTACTCGTTTAGTGGATTTTACTGCTATAACTGTTAGGATAACAATAGTTCAAATGATCTGCATATAACACCTCTCTGTCTGATAAGATCCACTTCAGATCCTCAAAACATTAATAACACATCAATACAGAGCTTCACTAATCACCGCACAATCACAATCTTAATATACGCCTTTGATCTTATATATATCTCATAACTCATCACACTTTTTTATAGACATCAACTAAGTCAGCTACAACCTTGGAACAATTTCCTAGGTTCAGTGAATCTAGACAAAAAAACTTTGCATGTTGAATTTATGTCAACCACTGACATAACAAATCAAAACTTGTGTCATTTTACCGATTTAAGTGACTTTATCACTACCGATTAAGTGTTCATCAGAATATCTTCTCTATACATAAAATCTCAATTGTCCAGTTGAATCTGCTAATGCGGTCATGAACATAGCTCCAAATACTCATCTCCATCACTCCTGCAAAACTGCATCATTCAACTCTTCATAAATTGCCTGTACCGGTTGCATGAATGCAACTCTATCTTTGTTTACCAATTAAGAACCTATTTGTCGGTTCACTGGTAAACTAGCAATTGTATTGGTTATACCTTACCGGTTGGCTTCCAAGACTTAGATGACCACAAAAATATTGTTGCCATCAATGAAAACACAAGACTTAGTCATCAAACAAGAATCCCAATCTCTTCATCACATTCACCAATCAATCATTTATTGGTTGAAAATCACAACAATCTTTATCAGTTTAGTCAATTACCAACACAGATCTTGATTTACAATTAATTTTGTTAGAAATGAGAGGGGTAGACCTCATTTTATGCTTGACCATTCAAAATCAAATTGACTTTCTGTACCAAGTTGACACGGGATCCAAATTTTTTCTTATTCATGATGATTACTAGGGGGTGCAATTTGGAGCCCAATTAAGTGGCCTAGGGTGTCCTACACCATGGTCTTTATTTGGGACTATGGCATGGAATGCCCTAGTCTTGGAAATTGGGAATCCATAAATGGGGTGAAAATGGGAAATTGATGAGAATTAAAAATAGGTAAGTGGTGTGAGTACAATCAACATTTCAATCAAGCCTTGGAAACTAGAACACCAAAGTATGGCCTAGGTGAGGACAAAATTATATGAAAGTACACTTTAGGACACCACATTTATCTCCCACTTTAGTGGGAGTATGAGACTAAGCATACTCATGATAAAGTCCAAAGTTGCATTGAAAAACTTATATCAAGATATCAAATAGACAAGACACACTAAGCCTCTAGGGACTTTAGGATCTCATTACTCTAACATTGAGATAAAAGAGACAACATAAGAGAGGAGAAGGAGAGAGAAAAAATGATTGTTTTATCCTAGTAATATTTACTTACTATGAGTCATGAAAAAGAAAAACACCAAATTACAAAGCAAAAGGCTTTGTCAGCAAGGTAACTTGAGTATGAAAATATGTCATAGTGTGTGCAAAATGTGTAACATTGAGTGGAGTGTATGCCCCCACATTAAAGCGATTTCATATGTCTTACTAGGAGAAATTTCTTTAAGGTAACATGCATCCAAAAGACAAGCATGTTACCACAATGAGATGCCCCCAAGAAAAGAAAAATCAAAGGATAATGGTCACAAAACATATATGAAGAAGCACATAAGAGTTCCACTAACTCTGGAGTCAGTATGCTCTTATGATAAATAATGTATATCAAGAGTATTTATATTGAATTGACATCATTTCCAAAAGGTAGTGGAATTATAAACATAATGGAAGAAGGGAACATGTGTCTTTTTTAGTCAACATGGAAGAGACTAGAAGAGATATCAATGTTTTGCATCATCCCCAAGTAGACAAAACAAGGGACAACATATAGAAGAATTGAGATACAAATAGAAGAATGTCACAAAAGGTTTGGTCTCTTTATTACCTTTCACTAGTGGAGTAACAAGGGTCAACCAAAGAGAACCTAATGTAACACAAAAATCATATCAAGTAGCACATGTCACAGGGGAAGTACATTACAAACAAGAAAACACACAAGAGAGGATCTACAACATGAATAAAGGTAATCAAGCAAATCATCTACCCCAAAATATTTTTGAACATCTTTTAGCAAAGGTGGATAAGATACAAGAGGAACCACTTGGAGCACGATAGATGGAGCTACTACAAGTTCCAAACAAGGAACATGCTCTAATGATGAGTTACTTTGTTTGACACTAGGAGCTAGGGTTAATTCTTTTGAAAAATGTGAAAATAATTCATGATTAATATCAATAAGATCATACATATCATCAAAATCATTAGAATCAATATTGTTAGCATCATCATCCATATCATCATCTAGATGAATAAAAATAGGATCTCTAACATGAAAAGAGCATGAACCATCATTTTTCTTAAGCATTTTTAATCTTGGTGATTTAGGTTGAACTTCCTCCCTAGGGTTAGGAAAAGGTTGGACAAATGAGATCAAGTCAACATTTGGTGTCTTCAGGGAGGAAATCATTTGAGAAGAGACTTCATGAGCCTTAGTATGACACTGTTGTCAAATTTTTCTCGTATAATAGTTCCTTTTATTTTTAGCTGAGACTTGTGAAGGTTGAGGATCAATGGACATACATTTCTTGTTATTTAAAGGAGGAGGAACAAGAGAATCCCTATTAGGTTGAGACATAGAAGATGGCAAGTGCTTTCCTTTATAAAATATAGGAGGCAAGACTAAGGCATGTAGGGGAGGAATATAAGGAGTAGGAATAATACTAGGTCCATTATTGGGAGGAGGAATATCCATAGGTTTAGAATCTCTAGGCTTACTCAAGGACATGATTATCTCATTTTTTCACTTATAATAAGATAAGAAAAAGATGTCACTTTGAGGATTAAGATGTTCAACTTGTTGAGGCTAAAAGTAATCAAGGGTGAAATTACCACACTTCATTGTGGGTTGGTAAAGGCTATAGTTAATTGTTATGATGTGCCATTATGAGAGAATTTCAGACATTTATGGGCTATAGAAGGAAGAGATTTCATGGAAGAGAGCCAAGGATGTCCAACTTCACATGAAACTGATTCAATTTAGAAACTATATAAAAAGTCACATCGAAGCACTTAGTACCAATCTCAACAGGGAGAGTAATAGAGCCAATAGTAGGGCAAGAGAAACCATCATACACCTTGACCATAACACTAGATTTATCATATATGTAACTTGATGCAATTGTAAAGTATAAATATATGCTTTAGTAATTGTATTCACCATACTCACTGGATCAATGAGCACTCCTCATGAGAGTTTGTATTTTATCTTCATAGTTATATACAATGACGCTTCAGGTGCAATAATACTCTCACTAGGATCAAAAGTAATGTGCGGATGTTTAGGAGGTAAAATTTTATCAACAAGATTCACAACATTATTACATTCTATTTTGCAAGGTGTGTTCTCTTGATCTCCTTGTGCTGTGTAGTGCAATGCTTGGGTTTGTGACATGGCTTAACTGGCTCCTGTGTATTCTATAAGTCTAGTGGTTGTATTGGGAATTAATAGGTCAATCTTTTGGTGCAACGACAACCACACTTGTAACAAGTGGTATCAAAGGTTGGCCACAGGTTCAAACCCCTCGTTTGTGCTGGGGAGGATTGTTGCAAGGTGTGCGCCCTTGGTCTCCTTGTGTTGTGCAGCGCAACACTCATTTTTGTGACATGACTTAACTGCCTCCTGTGGAGTCTATAAGTCTAGTGGCTGCATTAGGCATTAACAGGTCAATCATTTTGTGCAATGACAACCACACTTGTAACATTCCATACCAAGGCCAATGGGAGAAAAGACAAGACTCATACTCAACAACATTAGTAGAATGAGTAGGAAAAGGATTGGTGAAGATTTGGAGGTTTTTATTAGGAGAAGCTATAGATAGTTTGTTTCCTTTTTCATTCATACCTGATATTAGATATAGTATTGTTATCAATGCAATCTTGAATCTTACTACTTAATGTATAACATTTCTTAGTATCATGAGTAGGTTGATAGTGATATTGACTCAAGGATTTGGGATCATGATAAGATGACAATGGTTTAGCAGTATCAATTAGATTGATGGAAAGAAGTTTCAACATGTTAGCATTTATCAACCTCAACATTATACTATGTAAAGACTCTGAAAAAGGAGTAAATTATTTTCTAAAGTATTTGGATAGAAGAGCCACACTTGATATCACAACTACCACTTGATTGTTGATGTCATCATTTATCTTGATATAACACTTGTTTGGTTTAAACTTCACAAACAGTTGTTGAGCACCCTCATTATTATCATCTGAAGCCATTGAAGGAGATGATTCAAATTGGCTCTCTTGAAACTGATAATCATGAAGCACTACACACAATTTCATAAAGGAAGTAAACTCAAAAAATAGAAGTTTATCTCTAATGTCTTTTTATAAATTAGCAATAAAAATTCTTTGAACATCACAATCAACCACTTGATAAGCAATTTGGGAATACAAATGTTTATATCTACCAATAAAATCAATCACTTTCTTTTGAACTCCTTTCTTACAATGAATCAGATTAGTCAAAGTAATTTTAGGTCCAATGTTATTTTGAAATTGTTGAATGAAAGCATTAGCCAATTTTTGAAATGACATAAAAGAATAAGGAGACAAAGAACAATTTAGCTATAAGTCTTTGGTCATGAGAAAAATCACTATGCAAAGTTTGAAATATCTTCACATGAGTCAAGGGATCACCTTTTCCATTGTACAACTCTAATTGAGGGACTTCCATATGTTTAGGGGGAACCACAAAGATAATGGGCTCACTACATCAAATATGGGAACATTAAACTTGGATTGAGTAATGGAAGCCAATTGTTGTTGTAGGGATGCAATAATTTGGGCTATATTATTAATGGATACTTTGTTGGATGGATTAAAATTGGACATGTTGGATTGTGGTGGAGGATTAACAATATTATACATGTAGGTGGAGGTTGTGATTGAGGAGGTGGAACATTATGGTATGTTGGTACATAGGAGATGATTGGGATACAAATGGAAGACTCGAAAAAGGAGGTATGTAAGAATATTGATTAATGAGATTTCCCCCATGACTAACATGTGTAGGATTAACATTTTGTGTGGAAATAGCCATGATAGAGGATGTAAATGTAGGCATAGGAATGGAATGATTACCTTGACTTGTGGGTTGAGAGTAATGAAGGACTTCAACACAACTTTTGATTGGCATAATATTAATGGCAACAATATGAGCAAGTCCATGCAATAAATCAACACCAATTTTATCACTTTGCTTTGTTCTTTTTAATCCTTGAATCAAAGGAATTGCCTCACTTTTCGGGTATTGTTGACTCATCAATTATTTAAGATTTTAAAATTCATTGTTAATATTCTCGAATTGGTCAATAGTAACCCTAGCTAGTGATTTATCCACATCATGATAATTATGAGGATAATAGGGATAAATGATGTCATTTTTTGAATTAGAGGAGCACCAACATTCTCATGGAATAAGTGATCTAATTGAGGCTCCATACCCTTAGTGATTAAACCCTAGGAAGCCTTGATTCTACAACTTCTTCTCATAGGAATATTGTATGTAGGACTAATGGTAACAAAAATCAACCACAAAAGAGAGAAATTTGAATGTACAAATTGAAAACTATGATTAAGCAATGCAAGTTTTTGTAACAATGATTGATTAACCAATTAAATAATCAATTTTAATTGTGAACAAAAAATGTGTTTAGATCATAACATGCCACAATAATCAGATCTAAAAATACTTTTGAAAAATTATACAACCCATTTAAGTTAATTTTTTAGAATAATAAATTAGGGTTTTTATGAACTTGGCCTCTAAATTTATTAAATTTAATTGAAAATAACCATTATGAGTGCAAAATTAAATTTTAAAATGCACGTAGAATCAGATCTGAGACAATAAATCAGAATTAGGCATGCAAGATGTCATGTTCACCAAAATGTAATGTATGGAAAATTGAGAATTAGGGTTTAGGATAATAAAACCACTAAATAGCCCAATTAACCCACATACATTGAAAGAGGATTGAACCCAATAGATATAGGCTCGATCCTAATAAGAAAAAGATTGAGATTCTAATTGGATTCAACTAGATTGATATGATTAGTCCTGTATGAATTAGATTGATTGTGAAACTAGGAAAAAAATCTGAATTATTGAAGCAATCTTAAATAGTAAGATATAGATATCTCACTGAGCCACAAAATTGGACTTGGGAAAAAGAAGATATGTCAGACTTGTTCCTAGAAGTTCGACTTGATTTTTTAAGACCAGGTAAAACACAAATTCACCCTAGTCCTCTAAATCTTTCATCGCCTAAAGATAACCTATTCATCACTATTGACTCTTCCAGATTTCTCAAGCATAGCTCCACACCTATTTCCTCCACACAGAAAGAAAGGGAAATATGTTGGGAATAAGGGTTTGCCTTAGGTCAAACCTTAGTTTTGGAATTAACCATGAAATTGAATTGACAAAAGTAATGAAAGAATGAAGTAAAGTACTTTCCTTTTGAGGGAAAGACTAAATTTGAGATGTAATGCTTGAAATCACAATGTTCACCTTGATGAAGTTTTGTTTGTCTCTACATAAATAAATTAGGGTTTCATGTAGGATATGTTCATAAAACATTGATCATGAATGGCATCTTCAATGCTTGATGAATGACTAATTGCTTGCTTGCTTGAATTTTTTGGAGTGTAGAACTTGATTTCCAATTTGTTTGGTTAGAAAAAAGAGTGGTAGAGCTCCAAATTCAGGGTCATTCATGAAAGCAATTAGGGGGTGCGATTTGGGGCACAATTAAGAGGCCTAGGGTGTGGTATGCCCTAGTCCTGGTCCTAGAAATAAAGACTGTAGAAATGGGGTGAAATTGAAAAAATGATGAGAATGCAAAATAGGTAAGTGGTGTGAGCTAGATAAACATTGTAATTAGGCCTTGGAAATCCGAATGCTAAAGTGAGGCATAGTTGAGGACAAAATTTTAGGTGAGTAAAACTTAGGATGCTACAATTCCTTAAGTAAACCATCTACAAAGGTTTAAATGTCTTGGAGGTGTGATTATGCTCTCTTCAACCATTGGGTAACTTGATGAACTAGTCCCTCAAACTTGTGTTGGATTAATTGATCCTCATAAAAAGGTCAAACACACTAATACCTACATGAAATTCAATTATTTAAAAAAAATCAAGATTCAAATGATTTTTTATCAACCAATTTTTAATAATCTATTCTCACATTGGCACTTTTGACCTTTGTTGTGCTATGTGGTACCCATACTTAACAATAAACCTAAGATATATTTTAATAGGGATTAGTAAGCTATAATTCCCTTGTGTTGTCTAGCTTCATATATATCATGTATCTCATGTTTCATGCTTTTATCATATGGAAGTATGTGAAAAATATGTTCTTGTTTTGTATTCCCCATGCCCACATAGCTCCCTTGTTACAACTTCCCACAAACACTCACATTGTCATTTAATCTTAAATCTAGGCTCAAGCCTTTTCCTCTTTCTTGTTGAGTAAGATATATGGACCCAATTTTCTAGCTTATTTTTAGACTCCTCCCACATATTTTTGTTGGGCTCAATTTGTACTATATGAAAGTGCTCTCATATTATTAGGAGGATGCTACAACCTTAATGTTTCTATAGTATGATATTGGCTGTTTTAGAAATATGATATAATTGCCAAATATTTTCACTTATACCCCTTAATCATGTTTTAATCCAAAGACCTATGCGCCATAGAGTTTCTCTAAATCTCATAACCAATCCTTGGTGTTCTATTAATTTTCTATCCTCCCTATCATTGAGTGTGGGGATGTATCTTTTGTCTATTTTTGTACTTTCAAATTTATTTTTAACATTTAATCTTAAATCTATGTTAGAATATCATGTTGTCTACATGACGTTGAGATTTTATAAAGATTATTTTGTTCCTAGGTTTCACCATCCATTGGATGTATCTACATATGATATAACACTTATAGTCTACACAAACCTTTTAAGTTTAGGGTAGAATAAAAATGTGCCATTAGATGATATAATTCCTATGTTTGCAGTGAAATTGGTCTCTTTTGCCTTATCCAATCAAGAAACACTCTTACATCTAGGGCTTGATTATGTTTGATAGATCTATGTGGCAATTATCTACATGGTTTCTCATATAAACTTAAAGCATTATGTGGTGGATATGTGGAAAGTGTGATATAGTAAATAAATTGGTCCTAAAAACTAATGGTGGTACACTACATTCTAAATTGCCACACTATTGATTTAGATTATTATTCTTTATCCTTGAACTTGCTAAGAAATGTCCCCTCTCATATACTTTAGGATGTTAAGTGTTATATAGACAAAGGATAATTATTTTCAAGACTTAGGTAATAAGGAGTATGATAATAATCTATGTGATCAAATAATATTTCAAGGATTGAATGGGTAATAATATCAATGCATGTTGTGTAACACAATAGTGATCATGTGATTTCATAATTTATTGGCTAGTAGAAGAAATATATTTTTATGCTCTATCTACTTTGTAAACATGGGGAAGGTTCATTTCATGGTAGTGAAATTTGTTGTTTATATGTGATAAGTCATAATGCATAGTAATGCTAGATATATTTTAATCTAACCTTCTTGCTACTTAAGGTTTATTAATGCTTTCCATATCCAACTATTATGCCATTACTAGAACTTTTGTTATGTCATCTCAAGTGGGACCCCCATGTCAACTTCTTGGTGGAGTGTTTTGTCATTAAAATGCAACATGATGTTCTTGTATATCTATAAAATATATTAGGAGGAAGTAAATTTTTCTATTTACACAGTTATCAAATATTTTCATATCCTCTTATATATGTGTGGTATTGTGATGTTACAAAACTATTCTTATTGGTACAAATATTAGTGGTGGTATCAATTACTTAACTAATGTTTGATGGTAATATCATTGAGTGATAAATACGGCATGCTTGTGAAATATAAGAAAATTGATTCTATAAAAATATATATGGATTAACCTAGGATGAATTCCTTCCCCCATACAACATTAGATGTGTGAGTGGGTTCGGTTTTCTTCCCCAAGGAAGATCCACACTATCTTGGACTCATAATTTTTTTAATTGCATGTGATTGTAATTGGTTGATTATGTGTATGAAAACAAGCTACACTAACAATGGAAAAATGACTAAATCTGACATAATATAGTAAATGTAACATGAAATGTAGAAACAATAAGGTAGATATGGTATTAGGACATAAAGAGGTCAAACTTGACACTAAAATTTAGAGTTAAGACTATGTTGGAAAGAAGCTTTGGTTGCTCATGTCTAAAGCTGAGGTAGGCTTGAAGGACTATTGAAAATGGAATCAAGCATCTTTGCACACCTATCTCCTAAAAACATAGGTCAAACTATTAGGATAGGGGAACTGGGTACCTTAGTCATAGGATTTTTGTCTATATCCAATATTATAGATGTATATTGGTGCTTTCTCAACATGTCTATAACTTTATTATTAGATCTAGACCTACACACATGAAAAAATGGGGAAAAATGGTCATGTTGTATAGGGGCTTGTCTAAGTCAATGTTCATGTTGGTGTTCTCACCTACACAACAATTATGATGGAATAGAGTGCATTCCCTCACAATGGTAAAGGCTAAATCAATATTAATAAATGTCAAAATGAAAAGATTATCTTAGGTATTAAACCCATCAAGGAGCTCCACGTAAAGTGTGGTGATGTTTCTCATTAGTAGTCTTGCAAATGTTAGTGCAATAACATAATGAAAATGATAAATTAGAAGCATGAATCATTACTTGAGTGTATAATTCTTCTACTCTACTACTCTTTAGTTTTATAACTCATTCCTTGTATGATTTCTATAGATTACATTAGATTAGATTAGATTATAGCCCATATGAAAGATAAAAAATATTCTTTATATAGGATCACAAGGTTATTTCAAGTATGGGCTGACAAATAATGATCAAATGTAAAGATCAAGATCAGATCACAAAAGACAAGGGACAACATTTGCAACACCCAAAATTTGAACCTCTTTTAGTGGGGCTAGGGAATTAGGCACCTAGGTCCACCCAAAAATGGGCCTCTGAAAGGGAGAGCCAAATATTAGGGCCTTGAACGTAGGACCTAGTCTTGGGTTTTTCCTTTGACAATGATTTAAGTATAGGATTATTGGTAATGTTTTTTAGGAAATCATAAAGAATAAATGATCTTCAAATGAACTAGGGGATACAACACTAAAATAGATGCAAAATAGAGCATAAAATTGTAAAGGTAAATAATTGACAATCCCAAAAATATTCTTCACTTTAGGGGGTGTATGAAATTACACTCATACTTGTGGTAAAGGAAAGAAAATTATAGAGGAAGGAACATAGGATGACATAAAGTTGAGGGATGTAAAATCCCCCAAGCTTAGGATCCTATCAACCCATAATGTCATACATAAAGAACATAATGCAAATAAAGGATATGCACATGAATAGTAACATAAGACACACAAAGCATGAAGTAATCTACTACAAGGTTCCAAAATTTGGAACATCATGAAGGACTACAAACCACTTGTTACATCTTATCTCACATGGGATATCCATGATGGTCGTTAAGCCTTCTTTTGGGAGGATTCATGGGAAAGATATGCCAATCTAGATAAAATATTTGGAGATAGTTGATACCGATGAATCAATCAAATAAATATGGGGTTGTAGTTGGAGGGATTATTTATAGGGGTGCATGCAAGATGGTGTGAGAAGTTGGTCTTAGAAGTATATGGATTCCTTTGATATACCTAGGGAGGATTTGTCTAAGTTAAAGGAAACTCTTAATGAAAGAATGATGGTTATCAGGGATGGACAAGATACTATCTTATGGAATGGATCAAAGGGGAATACTCAACAAGGGATTTGTATAGATTGATAGAAGGTGAGATAATTGGGAAATAATATTCATATTTCAATCAGGTTATGCTAGCACAAGCACTATTTTTCCAGAGTAGGCACTTTCAATTGGACTATTATTCAATAAAATATATTACTAGTAGAAAAGTGTCATAAAGTAGGATATAATGGCCCTTATAGATATGATTTATGCAAGAGATTGGAAGAGTATGTGGATCATCTCTTAATGGGGTCTCCCTTTGCACAAGCTTGTTTGAAATGGCTATGTACTAAAATAGGATATCAATTTATTTATATCTCATACCAAAAATAGAAAAGGATAGAAAACTTTGCTTGTCTCTGGACTTTTAGTCCCTCCATTTTGATTTCATAAATTTGGAAGGAAAGGAATAGAAGGATATTTTAGGACAAATAAATGAGCTTGGAATCCTTCTTAAACAAGGTAGAGGCATTAGTGGTAGAAGTATCCAACAACAAAACTTAGGAGCAACACCCAACGTGGAACTCTTTTATGGAATGGGATGCTTACATGAAGAAATAATGGAATGGGTTAGTGAATCCCCTAGTAATGGGGCTTGGTGGAGTTTATTCCCAAAAATTAAAGGAGGAAGATAGATGGTAGGAGTCCCAAATTGGATGGTATAAGTTAAATTTGATGGAGTCTCCAAGTGCAATCCCAGGGTCTTGAGAATAGGATGCATCATCAAGGATTGGGATGGGAATATAATATGTAGCCTGGCCAAGCCTCTCCATAGAGAGAGACACATATTGAAGTAGAGTTCAATGCACTCATTTTGGGTTTAAGGAAATGCAAAGTTAGAGTTTAAAAAAGGTGAATATATAAAGAAAATCAATATGATTATTCTAGTGATTGTCTTTTTGCAGTTATTAATTTTTAATCAATAAAAATGTCTTCTTATGCATTAAAATTTATGATCTTTAATAATATGGTCATTATCTAGTGGTCTCATATCTTTTTTGATCCGTGAAGCTATAAAAAACCTTCAAAGTAAAGACCAACCCATTTGACAATTTTATATTGACTTCCACCTAATAATTTACAATGACCTTGAAGATGCTTGGAAGCTATTTCGCCATTAAACCAACAAACAAAATAAACACATTACAGTAACAGATGCATATTTATTTTAATTTTATATTTTTTGTAGTGAATGCCACATATAAATATTTAAGAAGAAAAGTTTATAGGGTAAACAAGCATTTTATTTGGGTAGAAAGGCCCAAAGTGACACTCTACCTTAAAAAGACCAAAGATGAGAGCCTCCATGCTTTTTCCATGCCTCTTGGGCATCACTACGCTAGATAACACATTTTTAATTAGATTATTATGTACGTTTGGTCATTTTCTATGATAGCAATATTAACGTTTTCTCTAGTTACATAATATGACCACCTAGTTGCAACAACAATAACTTGTGGAAATCAGTAGGGAGGCGATGAACAATAGTGTTGATGGTTTGGAGAAAATTAATTCCATGATGACCGACTATAGAACAAAGACCATCACCAATGACCCTCCCTTGGGGGAAAAGAAGAAAAAGAATGCCTCAGAGGGTGGACAGAGTGCTACTGGTGGGAAGACTAGCTAGGGTCCTTGGACTAGAACTAGGAGCCGGAGCCAGGACCAGGGAACCTCCAGATTCATCATGGAGGATTTTGAGGAAATTAATAAGAGGATTATTTAGAAAAATACTAAATTGGTGCACTCTCTTAGTTGAGTGCTTTGCCCTATTTTTTGGCTCTGTTGTTTTTTTTTTTTTGTCTTTCGGTCTGTGTGGGGTTTGGACCCTATTTTTCTTAGTTTTATTTTATGGTTGGCTGTTGGCCTTGGTCTGTAATACTCTAGGTTTTAGGTCCATGTAAAACCTGTTTATCTTTATCAAAAAAAATAACTGGTATGTTCCTAAATCTTTGGGCTTCCATGTGGAAATACATAGTATCTACCATGGTATCAAATAAATCAGTGTACTTCCTATCTCCATCTACCATGATCGGGTCTATGGTATTGGATGAAGCATAATCTAAACTTGATCGATAGAAGCAAAGGAAAATAGAAAAATAAAGGAAATAATGTAAAAAAAGCTTGATGATTCTAAAACTTTATATTCATTTATGAAAACATGTATAGTCTTCCTTTACAAAGAGAGTTGTTGTTATTCTTAGATTTTAAACACATAAAATCATAACATATACTCTGTTTTTTACTTCAAACAATAAATTACTGAGAACCCACAAAACTAGCCCTTTCTAGCTATCATCCTCCAACCATTACAATAATACAAAACCTCTATTCTTGTTTTTAATTCCCTACTACATCTATATATTTTTCTAGATTGTTCTACAAACTTCATTTCATTCAAAACCAGAAATTACTGAAGGACTAGCCTCTATTTGTATCCCAAATAATACTTAGGACAAAGGAATTAATTATTCAAAATTATGATGCACATAGTAAATTTGCAATGATGATTACATATAATTTTTATTTCAAAAACTGGTGATGTCTGAGGTGAATGAGAGGACATAGTGGACTTGAGAAGACAATAGGCAACTGGAGAGTTAGGTGTATACATGTTTGCAAGAGACACTGGAGGTATCTTTAGATGTTGTCATTGATGGCAACTCATATCATTTTTGGTATCCGCACTTCATGTTTTCATCATTCTGTTAGATTGAGTGAAGATTGTTTTGAGTTTGGTGAGCTTTGGTTAGCAAAGTAGGATATCCGATAGTGAACAGTTTTGGTTAGCGAATTATTTTGGTTGTGTATTTTTCTATGCATATTTTAGAGAAGGATTGTGGTAATGTAATATACCTAATTCCTTGAGTCTGGCCTCCAGTGTTGAGTTTCGTGCAATTTAGAAGATCTGATAATCATGTTTTTGGTATGAACAGTGTATAACAGTCGTAGCATGTAGTGATTCACTTTTGCAGATCTTGTGGATTGATTTTGGCAATTTTTTGCATATTCGAGGATAATGAGTTGCCATGTGGGAAGCATGTGGACATTTTATTTTGGTTCACATATGCTTTAAAGGTGAATTTGAGTCGACTCAATTACACATTTCATATTTTGTGGCATGTTATTGAAGCTGACATGAAATGGTTCTTAATTTATGATGTGGATATATAAGATCGATTGTAATGGGTATTTCTATGTGTGGTAGTAGTGTGTGAAGTGTGTATTTGTGCATGGTTCAATGTGCACAGGTGTTAGAATTGTGCTCAGGATTGAAGCCAAATATTGGAACAAAGCAGTGTTGAAGAATTGAGTAAGAATATATTTTGTGCTTAACCAAAACTATATCTAGGTATTTGCTGATTCTATTTCATAGTTAAAACTTCATTGAAATTTCTTACAAACATTTGTAAGTTAGTGAGCCTTCTAGGGTTATAGATTTTATTTTTAGTTTGAGCAGTGAGCTCTAGGCAGTGTGCCTGAATGCATGTGCATTCTGTTTTGTAATATTTTTATACTTCTAATAGAGTATACTAATATTTTGGGTTTGAATCACACCGTGGTCTTTCCCTTAACTCGGTTTCCATGTAAAAATCTTGGTGTTAAGGTGTTGTTGTTCCTTACTTTGTGTTTTTTCATTTTATTTTTCTTAATCTACATTAAGTGGTTTATAGATTAGGATAACTAAGTTGAAATTGTAGAACACTGATTCACCCCCCCTCTCAGTTTCCTTGGATTCTTGATTCCAACAATTGGTATCAGAGCTAGGTTCCTCAAAATAAGTCTAATAGCTTGAGGTGGATCCTATAATTGAAGAAATAGATTCTGGTAGTCTTAGAGAACAACTACTTGTTGGACTTGATGATCTATCTTAGTCCAAAGCTAAGGTCAAGCAATTGAAAGAAAATCTGAAAGATGTGAATAAATTTATTGAATCACTGAAAGATCAGTTGAAAAAGTCAAGAGACAAAAGAAAAGAGCATGTTGACCAGCTTCAAGTGAAAGAAAGTCAAAGGATTGATGAAAAAGTTCTAAGTAATAAAATTGAAGAATGTGAGAAACTTGCTAGAGCTAATGTAGTTCAGAAAAATGAAATAGAAGCTATAGTAATGAAACTGACCAAGGAGATAGAAGAAAGGAAGAAGAATGAAGAGAAGCTTTCTTAGTCCCTAAAAGACAAGATTGAAGAATGTTTTAGACTTGAGAATAAGAATGGACAGTTGATAAGTGACCTTCAAAATACTAGAGAACATGAGGAAGATCTTGGAAATCAAGTCCTACTTCTTAAATTTGATCTTGATACTACAAATGAGTATAAGGAGAAGTTCAAAATCAATTCAGCCAAACTTGATGAGATTCTTGTGAGCCAAAACAATCCTAATGACACACAAGGTCTTGGTTTTGAGAAAGGTGAAAGTTCCAAATTAGCACGACAAAAGAACAGTTCAAGAAGGCCTCTGGTAAGGCAACCTAATGCTAATAAATTCAATGGTAACTACTTTGTTTGTAATAAATTTGGTCACATGGCTAGTCAATACAAAAATAGGATGATCAATAATGCTTCATCTTTTACCAATCAATGTTTCAAATACAATAAACATGGTCATAAGGAAAATGTATGCAGAACTGTGATAAATAATTTTCAAAATAGAAGAAATGTTAGATGTTATGCATGTGGTATGTTTTGACATGTTTCTAATCAATGCAGAACAAGAATAAATTAGATGAATTTAAGACCTATGCAAAGAAATGTTGTTTTCTATGCTTGCAACAAATTCGGTTGCATTGCAAAGTATTGTAGAAATAGAAATGTGAATAGGAAAGGTCTGGAAGACAAGAACAAGAATGTGAAGCAAGATGAGAAGGGTAAAACAAAAGTTGAAAAGACCAAAGACAAAATGAAGAAGACTTGGGTAAAGAAGAGCAGTGATGATGCAAGAAGTGGGTCCACACTTGATTTAGGTGCTGGAAATACATCCGGTAACTAAGCTAAGGCATGAGGTCTTAGGATGAGATTTTAATGAAAAAGCTTTCAAACCACTCGTTTTAGATCTATACCTGGTTCCAGCAAGTTGCAGACACTTGTTTGATGATTCATAGAAGATTTCCTGAAGAGTTATCGGTATGCAAAGTAACTAGCAGAATTAGGGTTAAGTGCATTTATTATACCTAAAATTTAGGTAGGCAATGGATAAAAGGTGAATAAACCTTTCATTTCTCACTTTGCAATCAAAGCGAAAGAGTAGTAGAGAGAAGAAAAGTAGAGTTTCTAGAGATTCAGAGTTAATTGAGGATTCATCATCTGATTTTGAATCAGGTTGAATGGTATTTATCGAGTAACATTTTTTGTAGTTTGAAGCTTGAAATTTTAATATGGAATCCTTTGGTATTGCGACCCCATTGGTAGTTGATGTCACTGAAAGGGCTAGACCAATCTTTAAAAATCATCCCTATAAATCTATGGAAGATGATCCAAATGGTGCTTTTTCATCCATTCCATATGGAGTATTGCATGTGGAAGATATTAGGGTTTACATCCATTGTAATATTGAAGAGCTCAAAAGTATCCAAATGCTGAATTTTTACACAAAGCACATGATTGATGGAATGGGAAGCTTTAAACTTGAATTCAAATCAAAGAAGGAGAAGGGTTTCACATAGTTTGTTCATTTTTTGGTGTTTGATGAGCCATAGTGGGTTAGATACATCTTGAGTAAGATACATGATGAATTCATGTGGCTTGAAAAACCTTACAAGATTACTAAGAATGCAATTAAGGTAGTAACCTGTTTAAGTTTAATCGGTGAAGAACCTACCTTAAGAAATATGAAGAATCAAATGGTAACTAAGGCAATTGGCTCACAATTTGACAACAAATCAATGAAAATCCATGATATTATTGAATATGACATCCGGTTTGCATCAATGGTGATGGGTTACAAGTTATATAAGTCCACAAAGACAATTTAGTATCTGGTACAACAATATATGTTGCGTATCAGATATTGAAGGAAGATAAGAAATATGATTTGTGTGAAGTGCTTTGGAGAGAGTTATTGAGAAATTTGAATAAAATCAAGCAAGACAAAAAGCATGTATTCAAGTATGGAACCTTGATTATGTTCTTATACTTCTACTTCATGAATGAAATTCTAGGTGTTGGAAAAGTGCAGTGGGCCTATGATAGACCGGTGGTAGTGCAGATAAAAGAAACACTTTATGGTCTTGAAGATGATACAGTTTGGAATGGAATTGTTTTGGGATACTTCAAAACCTTTCAAAGCATGATGAAAAGAAGAGAAATTATTCCTAAAGAGATAGTTGAGAAGTATCAAGATACTATTTGCTTTATGGTGGACACTAACCAATGTCTTATGGAAGCCGTAGCTCCAAGGACTTCATGGATAATGTCTATGGTGTATGAATTAGAAGGAAATATACTTGAGGCATATGCTTAGAACCTATAGAGCGAACCGGTGGAAAAGTCTGAGGAGAGACTCGACACATATAAGGAAAAAAACTTGAGCTTGCATTCTAAGTCTAAGAAGCCTGAGATATAGAGAAAAGTGAGGAAGGAGGTTTGAGCAGTTGCCCGAGAATATGGGAATCACCAAGGAGGCAATCCAGAGAGAAAGAGAAAAGAACATTCTGTAGGAAGAAGATATGGTTAAGCCAAAGAAGGCTAAAGTGGAAGCCCCTGTTCCCAAGCTTAAGCAGTCAAAGGATTCTGCACCCTCATCCAGTTGTCAGAAACCTATCAACTCACCCAAGCCCCAAGCTAAATCATCTGTTGAAGTGAAAAGGAAATGAGGACAAGTCAAAGTTCTTATTCCTAATGATGAAGAGGAAACAAAATCAAATGATGCAGTGAAAGAAATAAAGAAGAGTGATAGAGTAGATAAAGTTGTCAAAGGCAAACCATTCAGTGAAGAGATGTCTAGCGAGAAGACCCAATCAGATGATACCATTACGACTGTAAGAAAGGTTAAGGAAACCATTGTCAATGAACGTAACCTCAAATCTACCTCCAAATATTATGAGTTATTAGATGATGCTGAAATGAGATCTATAGAAGAGGAAACTATTGAATACTGGAATAAATATAATAGAGCTCTTATTGAAATAGTGTCAGAGATTCCTCATAGCGTATATGACATTCTAGACATGAGGAAAGAAAATACTAAAATAGAGGAAGAGAGTGAATACGATAATGATTGGCAGAAGTGAAGAGTTAGAAGAGAAACTGAAAAAAATTTAAGAGAAATTTCATCAGATAATCAGTATGAGATGGTTCTAGAGAAATCACAAGAGGATGTTGAAAAGTTTATTCTAGAAGTCCTAGGTATGCCATCCCTAGGAGATGATTCAAAATTTGATGAACCTTCTATTCTGGAAGGTCAAGATAAACCAGTTCTGGAAGAAGCTAAAGATGTAGGAGATAAGATTAATGTTGATGTTGGTGATGTAGGTAAGGTTTATTTAGAGGAGTTAGAAGTTAAGGTTGTTACCGAGGCAAGAGACATTGAGGATCTGGTAAAGGGGAAGCAAATCTATGTAGAGGATCTAGAATTTTCTCAAGGCCCCATCAACCTAGCTTCTTTGTCCCCTATTTAGGTGCTCAAATTAGCTAAATTTTCTCAAGACAAAGCCAGTAAAGACTTAGAAAAATATTGCACAAAGAACAATGAGTTGGTCATTTTGGCATCTAATGTATTGGAGAAACTCATGGCTTCATTTTAGAAGGACTTATCAAACACTCCATCCAGTAGTCTAAAAAGCTTAATTAGTTATGTGGGCAACCACTTTCAATTATTTGAAATTGATGAAGAGAAGGTCGACAATGAATTCCATGCCATAAGGTTTCAAACACTAAAAAACATGGTCATAGATGATAGAAACACTTTGGATGTTGGCATAAAAAGTGTTCAGGAAGCATTGTCTGAGGGAGGAAATATCTATAAGTCATGTTTAAAGCTACCCAAGTTTATGAAAGATATTGAGAGAAAGATTAAAGAGCATGAGGATAAGCTTGATCAATCATCTCAGTCATTTGATCATCTATCAGTCTCCTTGAGTGGTCACGAAGCACAGGTAGTGAGTAGTGTCTTTGCTTGAGAAGATTAGGAGTATGAATAGTGAAAAGGTGAATATAGTTGATAAAGTTTGTGAACTTGGGAGCCTTATTACTCCTAAGATGGATATTATGCTAAGTCGATTTGAAGATGCTCAAGCTGCCATGAACTCCTCTGAGCCATCCGATCTCAGATCAGTAGAGGCACTTGCATACTTGCTCAGTGGGCTCATAGCTATTATGGAGAGTCTCTAGAAAAGCTGGGATAGTCACCTAAATTCCTTGAAGAATTCTTATCCTGACATCTTCAACTTTTTGTGAGTACAAAAGGATTGTGTGTATATAATATTTTTGGTTTTTGGTTTTCGACACTCTACCTTTGTCATTGATGTCAAAGGGGGAGAGTGGATGAGTGAAAAATGTTGATCTTAGGGGGAGTTTCTGATTTTTGGAATTCGACAGAGAAATTTTTGGTTGCAGTGTGTATATTTTGGTCTTGGTCTGACACTTAGTCATTTATCACTAAGTGTTGCCATCAATGCCAAAGGGGGGATTGTTAGCAAGAGACATTGCAGGTATGTTCAAATGTTGTCATTGATGGCAACTCATATCAGTTCTGGTATCCGTACTTCATGTTTTTATCATTCTAGTAGATTGAGTGAAGATTGTTTTGAGTCCAGTGAGGTCCAGTTAGTAGAGCAGGATATCTAGTAGTGAAAAGTTTTGGTTAGCAAATTGTTTTGGTTATGTAATTTTCTATGCGAATTTTGGAGAAGGCTTGTGGTCATGTAATGATGCAAAGCTAGATAGCCAACTAGGTGATGACCTTCTCTCACCCACAACTACTATGTCAAAATCAAGTTCTTTTGTTTCTTCAAGGTGTCAAATAACACACCTTCCAAGTACTCAACTCACACAACAATTTGTGTGACCGAATCCATACCGGTTTAGTATCTTCCAGTATTGATAGGATGAAAACACTCTACCCAAGTATCTTCTGGTACCAGTGGGATGGAAACCTATTGGATTTTTTCTATTGGTGGTCCAACCAACATAAAATACCCATAAGATCTGACTATCAAATGTGTTAGGGGGTAATTGTCTCACAACCATCCTATCTGTGTAGTATCCCTATCGATAGACTAGTAGCCCTATTGGTTGAGTTTTCCACACACAACTTAATAAAATTACAAAGGAAAAGAAAAAATAAGGGTAGATTCAAATACCCATTATCAAGTTACACAATTACTCAAAGGCTTAGACTCTAACCACAAGTTGAAAGGTCTATACCCTTACTATCCTTTCAAGCCTAATTAAGCTAATTAGGCCTAATTTACAAAGCAAGTACCCCTTGTATTAGTCCCTTGACTAAACCAACACTTCTACATAGTTGGGTAAGGTTACAAACCACCAAATCCAAGGTTTTAGGACTTGATCCCATCTTCTTTACCTACTGCAAGTGATTTTTCACTTCTTCAGTTCAAGCTATCACATAGAGATGCCCGCCTAGGGTCAATTCAATCTCTTCAGGCTTGGAGCCTCCCTGAAAACCAAAACCAAAATATTATGATACAATGGACCCTCTAACATTTTCCCATAGGTTTTTTGGTCCTCTAGTGAAAATGTCAGATTAAGGGAATCTTTACAGTGAAACCTTAGGTGCCAGTAGGGTTTGTGACCAGTTCAGTTAGTTTTTGATGGATCTCTACAACTTGATTGTTACAAGACCTCAAAGTTGATTCAAATGAAAGGTAAGAGACGTAAATAACTCATCCAATTGGTTTCAGGCATCCACCATTATGTACTAGTCAGAAATGAACATCAAACACACATAATTTCAGAAAATTCCAAGTATATTGTATTTCTCCAAACTCCAAAACATGATCAATTTCAACAACTTCAACAACAACACCCCCAAAAAACCTAGAATCTATCCAAGTAGGCATAATATTGCCTCCCCAATGGTTTACAGTCACTTTTCAAACTTTGGAACCGTTGGAGGATTCGTTACCCCTTTTTACAACATTTTGCAATGACATTAAAAGTTGTCAACCTGCACTTTTCAAATCTGGTGACTCCAAGGTGTATTTGACCTATTCCAAGGATTGGTTTGATGTTTCTAAGAGAAATATTTATTTTCCTGACTCATGCCTAGACTCATACTGACCCACATGGTCATTTGTCTATGGTGGCTTATAAAATGCAACCATGACATTGTTTTACATCAATTGGGTCTTATTGACTCACAAACCTATCAACCTATTACATATGACCATTTTAACCTCATGGGTGATAGATGATATTAGGCTCTTTTAGGATTCATTTGTATCTTTGGGTGCTTCTACACCATACTCCCCGAGTGGTTGAATCTCAAGTCCACTTGAGATGTATTCCTGCAAAGTAGTCCTATGTTTCTTCATCTAGTCTTCATCCATCCATTCTGCATCTGTCTAAGGGAGTCCTTGCCTCTTGAAAAAGTATTGTTTGTAGACCTTATTCCTATTTTTCTTTACAATCTTGGTGTCCAATATCCTTTCAATTTTGGGTGGCCCTTGACTTGGAAAGTCCTTCAGTATGTCTGCAACATCTTCCACTGGGAATGTACCATCCTCCTGCACTGTACCTTTGAATGGTGTCAGATCTACAACATTAAGGATTGGGGATATACCTATGTCTAAAGGTAATTGGATTTTATATGCATCATTTCCAAACTTCTTGAGTATTTGACAAGGTCCAACCTTTCGCATTACGAGCTTTGTGTGTTTCCCTTTTGGCAATCTTTTCTTTTCCAGATTTGCCCATACCATGTCTCCAACTTGGAACTGCACATCTCTCTTTCTTCTGTCAGCATGTTCCTTATACTTCTTTGTACTTCAATGCAATTGCATCCTGACTTGATCATGAATCTCCTTTATCCCTTCATAAAATTCTTCTCCACAAGCACTGATATGTTCAGTTGAGGGTAGGTTTCTGAATTCCAGCACACCTCTTGGATTCAATCCATAGATAATTTGGAAAGGGCTTCTTATGGTACTCCTATTGACAAAATAATTATAGGCATATTCTTCTTGGGAGATGATGGAATCACACTTTTCACCATGCTACTTGGTGAGACACCTTAACAAGTTTCTGAGTGACCTATTGACCACCTCTGTTTAACCATCCATTTGGGGATGATAACTTGAAATAAAAGACAAGCTTGTGCCTAACTTCCTCCATAAAGTCATCTAGAAATGTCCTACAAATTTCACATCTCTATTTGACACAATGTTCAAGGGTAAACCATGTATTCTCACAACTTCATTAAAGAAAAGGTTTGCAACATTGTAACATCACTTGTGCTCTTGCATGACAAGAAATGTGACATCTTGCTAAACCTGTCAACAACCACAAAAACACTATCAAAACCTTTTCGAGTTCTTGGAAAACCCATCACAAATTCCATGCTCATACTTTACCAAGGTCTTGAAGGAATGGGAAATGGTTGGTATAGTCCTGCATTTGTTTTTGTCCCTTTGGCCTTTTGACACACCACACATGAATCCACAAATTTTCTGACATCTGTCTGTAATGTAGGCTAGTGATAAAATCTTCTCACCAACTCAAGGGTTTTGTCTAGTCCAAAGTATCCCCCATGCAACCACTATGCTTCTCCTTAATTATGTTATCCCTCATTGAACATTTATGAATACATAATTGGAATCCTTTTAAAATAAGACCATCTTGAATCAAATAATCAGAATACTCTAAATGATACCTGCTACCAAACTCAGTGCATACCTTGTAGATGTCTTTGAAATCTTCATCTGCAACATACATACCCTTGAGGGAATAAACTCCTACACTCTCCAACTGGATTTCTGAAACTGTTAGTGCCCTCCTGCTAAGAGCATCTGCAACTTTGTTTGAGACACCTTTCTTGTGTTTGATTGTAAAGGTGTAGGCCTGAATGGACTCAACCCACTTCATATGCATATGGCTCAATTTCTCCAGACTATTTAGGAAGCTTAGTGTCGGATCATCTATATACACAACAAAATCTTTGGGAAGAAAATAGTGCCTCCACTTCTTTAGTTCTTGAGCTAATGCATACATCTCCAAATCATAGGAAGAATATTTCTGTTTAGCATCATTGAACTTTTCACTAAAAAATGCAATTGGTCTACCTTCCTGGCTAAGTACTGCACCTATTGCCAAATGACTTGCATCACACTCAATCTTAAAGATTTTGTCAAAATTAGGTAAGGTAAGAACCGGTTGTTGGGATACCTTTTTCTTCAACATTTCAAATGCTTCATCTATCTCCTTGGTCCATGAAAATTTGCACTTTTGTCCACTCGTGATGATCTCTAGCATGGGAACACAAATCTAGCTAAAATTCCTGATAAATTTCCTATAAAAGGTAGCTAGGCCATGAAAACTCCTTGCATCACCAATTGTTCTAGGATTTGGCCATGTGAGAATGGAATTCACTTTATTAGCATCCATTTTCAGATTCCTTCTAGAAATCACAAACCCAAGGTAAGTCAGTTCTTCCTGCAAAAACACACACTTTTCCATCTTTATCATTAGTATCTCTTCATGCAACCTTCTCAAGACCATATCCAAATATTTTAGGTTCTCCTCATTTGTCTTTCTAAACACTAGGATGTCATTTAGATACACTATGACAAACTTACCAATGAACTCCTTCAACACCTCATTCGTGAGTCTCATGAAAGTGCTAGGGGCATTTGACACCAATATGATGTAGAGCCATGCAACCAACTAGGTGATGACCTTATCTCACCCACAACTACTATGTCCAAACCAAGTTCTTTTGTTTGTCCAATGTGTCAAACAACACACCTTCCAAGTACTCAACTCACACAACAATTTGTGTGACCGAAGCCATATCGGTTTAGTAGCTTCCGGTACTGGTAGGATGAAAACACTCTACCCTTGTGTGAAAGGAAGACAATATTTTGGTACTAGTGGGATGAAAAACTATTGGATTTTGTCTATTGATGGTCAAATAAACATAAAAAACCAATAAGATCTGACTATCAAATGTGTTAAGGGATACTTGTCTCAATTGTCCTATCTGTCTAGTAGCCCTATCGGTAGACTAGTAGCCGTACTAGTTGAATTATCCATACCCAACTTAATTAAATTCCAAAGGAAAAGAAAAAATAAGGGAAGATTCAAATACCCTTTATCAAGTTACACAATTCCCCAAAGTCTTAGACTCTAACCACAAGTTGAAAGGTCTATACCCTTATTGTCCTTCTAGACCTAATTAAGCCAATTAAGCCTAATTTACAAAGAATATTAGTCCCTTGACTAAACCAACATTTTTGAACAGTGGGTCAAGGATTCAAACCACCAAATCCAAGGTTTTAGGACTTGATCCCATCTTCTTTACCTACTACAAGTGATTTTTCCCTTCTTCAGTTCAGGCAGTCACATAGAGATGCCCACCTAGGGTCAATTCAATCTCTTCAGGATTGGAGCTTCCCTTCAAACCAACACCAAAATATTATGATACAATGGCTCTTTGAAAATTTTCCCATAGGTTATTTGGTCCTTTGGTGAAAATGCCAGATTAAGGGCATCTTTACAGTGAAACCCTAGGTCCCAGCAGGGTTTGTGACCAATCTAGTTAGTTTTTGATGGATCTCTACAACCCAATTGTTACAAGAACTCAAACTTGATTCAAATGAAAGGTAAGAGACTTCCCTAACTCATCCATTTGGCTTTGGGCATCCACCAATTTGTACCAGTCAGAAATGAACATCAAAGACGCATAATTTTAGAAAACTCCAAGTATATTGTATTGCTCCAAGCTCCAAAATATCAATTTCAAAAAATTCAACAACAAAACCAACAACAACCCTATAATTGATCTAATTGGGCATAATATAGCCTCCCTAAAAAATTTCAACCACTTTTCAAACTTTGGAACTATTGGAGGATTAGTTACCCCTTTTTACAACATTTTGCAATGACAACGAAAGTTGTCAACTTGCACTTTTCAAATTTGGCAACTCCAAGGTGTATTCAACCTATTTCAAGGATTGGTTTTATGTTTCTAAGAGAAATATTTATTTTCCTAACTCATTCCTTTTCTCCTACTGACCCACATGGTCATTTGTCCATGGTGGCTGATAAAATGCAACCATGACAATGCCTTACATCAAATTGGGTCTCATTGACTCACAAACCTATCAACCTATTACGTATGATCATTTTTACCTCATGGGTGATAGATGATATTAGGCTCTTTTAGGCTTCATTTGTGTCTTTGGGTTCTCCTACACCATGTAATATGCCTAATTATTATATTGTGGTCTTCGGTGATGAGTTTTGTGCAAGTTAAAAGATCCGATAATAATGTTTTTGGTATGAACAATGTATAATAGCCATAGCGTGTAGTGATTCTCTTTTGAAGATCTTGCAGATTGATTTTGGTGAGTGTTTTTATATTGGAGGATGATGAGATGTCATGTGGGAAGCCCGTGGACATTTTATTTTGGTCTGCATATGCTTTAAAGGTGGATTTGAGCTGACTCATTTACACATTTCATCTTTTGTGGTGTTATTGAAGTCGACATGAAATGGTTCTTAATTTGTGATGCAGATATATAAGTTCGATTGTAATGGGTATTTTTGTTTGTGGTGGTAGTGTGCCAAGTGTGCATGAATGATTGTGCATAGTTCCATGTGCACAGGTGTTAGAATTGTGATCCAAATTGAAGCAGAATATCAGAATAGAGCAGAGTTGTAGAATTGAGTAAGAATATGTTTTGTTCTTAACTAGAACTATATCCAGGCATTTACTGATGCTACTTCATAGTTCAAACTTCATTGTAATTTCTTACAAAAATTTGTAAGGCAATGAGCTTTCAGAGGTTGTATCCCTTATTTGTAATCTGAGCAATGAGCTCTAGGTAGTATGCTTGAATGCATGCACGTTTCCTTTTGTAATAAGTTTATACTTCTAACAGAGTATACTAATATTGTGGGTTTCAATCCTACCGTATTTTTTCCCTTAACTGGGTTGCCACATAAAAATATTGGTGTTATGGTGTTCTTATTCCTTGCTTTGTGTTTCTGCATTTTATTTATTTTTAATATGCATTAAGTGGTTTATAGATCTGGATAACTAAGTTGAAATTGCAGAACACTAATTCAGCCCCCCCTCCCTCTTAGTGTTCCTTGAATCCCTGATTACAACAATAAAAAGGCATAGTAAGTAAGGTAGTTGGGATTAAACACCAACACTCCTTGTTAATCACAACTACCATTTATGATAACCAAGTTGTCTCTTTGATGCATACAAATTTCCTTACCCAGTTCCTTAGTGAAGATATCAGCAAATTGATCTTCTGACCTACAATGTTCCAAGTAGATTTCTCCATTGTTGATTAGCTCCTTGATGAGATGATACCTAATGTCTATATGCTTGCTTCTTTTGTAAAAAATTGGATTCTCTGACAATGATATGGTTGGGTTGTTGTCACAATAGATCTTTGTTATTTCTTCTTGTTTATGCTTCAATTCTTTCAACATTATTCTCATCCAAATCACTTGACACACTACCCCTATAGTTGCTACATACTCTGCTTCAACTAATGAAAAATTAACTATTGGTTGTTTCTTTGAAGCCCATGATACTACACCTAATACAAAATGAAAAACATAGCATGAAGTGCTCTGCCTATCATCTATACTCCTTGCATAATCAATGTCACTGTTTCCTATCAGCTTGAATTCATTTGACTTTGAGTAGAGTATTCCATAGTTCTTTGTTCCACTAACATATTTCAAGCTTCTTTTTCTAGCTTGCCAATGTGAAACTTTTGGAGAACACATGAACCTTGAAATGTGACTAACTCCAAACATTATATTTGGCCTTGTGGTTGTTAGGTACATTAGACTTCCAACAAGTTTTTAATACAAATTTGGATTTACATCACCTCCTTTGTCATTTTTACACAACTTAAAGCTTGTCACTATTGGTGTTGGGGCTGATTTGCAAATTATCATATTGAACGTCTTCAAAATATCATTTGCATACTTAGATTATGAAATGAATAAAACTTTAACATCATGACTTACTTCAATGCCAAGAAAATATCTTATTAAACCTAAACCAGTCATCTCAAATTCATTTTTCATAGCTGATTTGAACATGTCAATTGATAAATCACCTATACATATCAATTCATCAACATATAAGCATACAATTATGATTTCACCTTTTTCATTCATCTTGGTATACAATATAGGTTCACTTTTGCACCTATTGAAGCCATAAAGTAAAATATAAGTGAATTCTACTATACCATACTCTTGGGGCTTGTTTGAGTCCATAGTGTGCCTTCTTGAGCTTGTAAACGTTGTTTTCATGATCCAAAATCTCATACACAGGTGTCTACTCCACATAGATCTCTTGTTCTAAGAAACAATTTAAGAATGCTGATTTCACATTAACTTGATATAATGCCTACTTGTTTTGAGCTGCTATGGCTAATATTGTCCTCATGGTGTCTAAACGAGCTACCGGTGCAAATGTCTCATTGTAGTCTACTCCAAGCTATTGTGAATAACCTTTTGCATACACACACACACACACACACAAACACACACACACACACACACACACACACACACACACATACACATACACATACACATACACATACACATACACATACACATACACATACACATACACATACACATACACATACACATACACATACACATACACATACACATACATGCACATGCACATGCACACACATACACACACATACACATACACACACACACATACACATACACATACACATACACATACACATACACATACACATACACATACACATACACATACACATACACATACACATACATGCACATGCACATGCACATGCACATACACATACACATGCACATGCACATACACATACACATACACATACACATACACATACACATACACATACACATACACATACAGAGACACACACAGAGAGAGAGAGAGAGAGAGAGAGAGAGAGAGAGAGAGAGAGAGAGAGAGAGAGAGAGAGAGAGAGAGAGAGAGAGAGAGAGAGAGAGAGAGAGAGAGAGAGAGAGAGAGAGAGAGAGAGACAGAGAGAGACAAAGAGAGAGAGAGATGGTAATAGATTTTGGTTATACTCTTGATTTATAAGTTTTTGTTTCTATTGTGTGTGAATATTCATTTTTGATATGAGGTGTGGGGGCACTTGTGCCTCTTAGACTTTGATTGACTGCATAAGAATAGATCCTCCTATTTATAAGGAGATTCTTGATGTTTTTTTTGAATAGTTACAATTGCTCTAGATAATTGCAAAATGATATGATCTTGTTGATTACTAATATTTAACTAATTTTAAAAATGATATTTTTTTCCAAAACCTATAATCTGGATCATAACTCTTAGAGATCCAAAACCATCTCAAACATCTGGAAACTATATATATGAAATATAACTTAATCTATAAGGAAGTAAATGTCTATATATAAATGTCACTTACACTCAAATATTTACTTCATGTATATAATCTAAGGAAGATATAGAGGGTATGAGATATATAAGGAGGTGGAGAGAAAGATGCAAAGATAAAGAGACATATTTTTTCTTCTAAAAAGTGTGTTATAACATGATTGTGATATAATGTGAGTATGTAATAGAACTCACATTATTATTAGTTTTGGATATTTCCAACTCTTTTGGTTTGATACCTTGCTTTGGACATCCAACTTAAATGGTTGGAATTATATGTCAACAACCCGCACATGTTTTTAAAGATTCTAAAATAACAAGCGTCTTCATCAGTTTACACATTTTTTAATGTCAACTTTCAAAAAATAACATAGTAATGTTGAGCTCTCTCTTAGCTTTCCAACCATATATTTTTTCTATACTTTAATAATTTGATTTTGGTAGTATCTCTATTTTTGGTAAAAACTTACATATGGTTTTTTTGGTTTCGTTTCTAACTTATTATTTAAAATTTTAAACAAATTATATTTTTACAAGCTTAACTCTATTATGAATACATTCATTTTTTGTAATTTTTAATAGTTTTTTAAAAAATTAGGGCCTGTGTAGATGCATTATTTTTCAAGGATGTATCCACTTCAAAAATGAGTTAAAAATCATATATTCATTAAAAATTAACAAAAAATTTGCACATAAAATACATGCTGCTAGCATCTTCTAATTAGTAAACATGGCAAAGGTGAGTGATGATGGAGATGAGGAAGCAAGTGATGGTGAATTTGGGGATGTAGGGTTCGATGAGGACTTTTGTGGTGACAAGGAGGCAAGAGATAGTGGTATTAGGGCTTCCAGGGTTTGGCTTGAGGGAGCCATGGGATTCAAGGCTTTAGACAAGGCTTCTTTCTTTATGTTGGGGTTTCTATTGGTGGCCCTCACTGCTCTATTTTGTTCTCTTTTTTCTCATGGCATTAGCTTTTTATTGGTACACTAGTCTTGTGGGCTTTGTTTGGTTGTGTGCCCAAAGTGTTGGGTTGGAAGTGTTGTGGTGATGTTTTTTTAAGGACATTGTCCTCTATTTGAGAAATCATTTTTTTTGGTTTCAGGGGTTGGATCTATTGTCCTTTGTTTCTTCCAACATGGGGGCTCTTGGTACCCATATCTCTAGATCTCAGAATTTTTAGGTATTGGTTGGGGATGCCATTTCATTTCATATTTAGTGTAGTGGCTTCTCCTTCCCTCGATGTGGATATCTTGGGTCCCAAGTTCTATTTGGTTGGGGTTTTTTCTTTGGTCTACTTTGGCAGCATACTTTACTTCTAGTTTTTCTATTTCCTCACCTTTTGAGGAGCTTTCTTATCCATCCTACTAGATTGTTTGTATAGGATTTTTAGCTGCTCACTCCTCTACTATTGTAGTCTTGGTGTTGAAGTGAACCCTCGCCAACCCTCACCTCTCTCTCCTGTGAAATCAATGTTCTTGATTGCCCATTATGATGGATAGGGTTTTTTCTTCCTTATTGTTTGTTGGGGTTTCTATAGTTAGTGGGATATAATTTGGCTATATTTAGAGGCATATTCCCAAGGTCCCTACTCCTCCTCCTCCTATAGAGGTTTGGGGATCTATGTAGGTCTGATGGTGTTCCTTTGGAGATGTTAGTATTTGGAGGCTATCTTGGTTGGTTTACTTATGGTGTTAGGGTGATTTCTTGAGGATTTTAATACAATGGTCTCCACTTATGTGATACTAGATTATTGGGCTTATGTTTTGATGGGTATTATGTATTCAAATAGGTTTCTTAGTATTGTCAAACCTATAGAGGTGGGTTCTGTAGTGGACTTTCTCCTCATTACATCAATGGATGGTGCTCTAGGTTCTGGTAAGTTTCTTGTTGTTGATGATCCTATTCAGGTGGTGAGAATAAAAATGGGTTCCTACAAATCACTTTGTATGGAGGTCTTATCAAGGTGGAATTCATTGTTGGTTTCTTTACTTAGGTTTGTTGTTTTGCAAATAGAGGATTTATAGAGGTGGCCTTAGATGTTGTGTTAGTAGGGGTTTTAACTCATAAATGGTGGTGTTTGAAAGGAAGTAGTTTTCTAGTAAAAAAACAACTTGAGAGGGTTTCTTGGAAAAAGTTATTAACTTCTCTCCTATTGGTTTGGTTGACTACTCTCTTTTTAATTTGTTATCCTAGTATCTATTCCTTTCTCTTAATCTCAGCTAAAATTTGGTTCTCTTTTTTTATTTTCAAGATTGATGTTGTCTATCTTGGGGTTTTTTGTTGTCCTTTTTCTTGGCTTCTTTAGTCACAATTCAAGGGGTTCTTTTTGAAAGATGGTTTGGGATTCCTCCCTAAAACTACCAGGTCCTAAAAATGAAACTCTAATTTAAGTTTGGGACCCTTCTTCTTGTTGGATAATTGCTCCAATCAAAATCCTAACTTTTGTAAATATGTCTAGTATTTTTTGGTTTTAGTCATCTCACAACTTGTGAGATCCCTCTTTTTTTGCCATGTTGGTTGTTATGTAAAGATTTGGTCCGTATATCCTAGTTTACCTAGTCAAAGTTTTGCTAATTTTTTATCAAGGTTATTTGATGTATTAAAAAATGTTAACATTTTACTGAAGTACTAATGTGAAATCACTACCCAAAATGCCATATCTCTCCATAATAGAAAGTTTGGATGAAATTGGTTGATAAAATTCAAGACATTTTTCATGCTTTATATTTATTGCTTCTTCATGTCCACCATCATCCTTAACCTCTTGCAAATGTTATCACAACTATCAATGATTCTTTGAATGAAAATGAAGGTTAATTTGGGATTGGGAGCCTCTCTATTTCCATATGTTATTTTATGTTTCTATTTTACTATGTTCATCTAGTTTTGATGATTTTTGTATTGCTACCTCTCTGCTCCAATGTTTTTTACTGTAAAGGGGAAAATTTGATTTGGCAATTTGCAACATACAAGGAGAAATCACCGAATCAATTTTTGCTTTGGGGGAGGAATTCCTTTAAATTCAAAAGAGGGGAGGAATTGACTAGATTCAGTCACAAATTAGATAAGGACTAAATACTTAGTGGATTGATTGATTATGATGTGTTTTTCCCTCTTTTGTAAGTTGAAATGCTGATTTAGGGTAAAGTGTTGAAATTGAAGACAAAACTAATAAAAATAATGAGCTACAGGTTTGAGATTTTGTCATGCACTTGGACCTAAGTAATATAAGGTTATTCAGATCTACCCTGTGAAAACGTCTTGAAAAAATAGGGACCGTGACACAACATTACGGTCCTCCAAATTTTCTGCACACCAAAAAGGGTTATTCTATCTTTGTGTCTAAATCTTATTATGAGAAGTACAATTGTGCACCTATTTCCTACACATAGAAATAAAGGGAAATAAGTTGGGAATAGGGGCTTGCCTAAGTCAAACCTCGGTTGAGGAATCAACCTTGAATGAAATGTTGCAAATACTGAAATAAATAATGGAAATGTATGCCTTAAATATGCAATGATCGATAACAATGTTTTGCTTCTTGAAGCTAATCACATATGTTATATGAAATGGCATGAACCATGACAAAACCCTAATCACACACACATTCTTGCAAATGAATGATGTAATATTGCTCCACAATTGATAGATGAATAATATATAGCCTTGAAGACCTCTAGAAATGCTTGAATGCTTGATTTCTTGAATGTATTTCTCATTGCCTTCTCTTTGTATTCACTCTTATTGTTGCCCTATGCCCAAATGAGAGGGGAAGGCCTCCTCATATACTTTCCTATCATCAAACATATTAAATTTCTGACATAGGACGACATAGGGAAGTAATTCCCACTCAAATTTTGGATGGAGCCTAGGGTTCAAATTTGGTCCCAATTAGGGAGGACCATTGCATGGTGTCGTGGTCCCAGTGAGGACCAAGGTGCAACACCTTCGTCCTACCCCAAATTGGGCTATAATTAAGGGGTCCCCACAAGGTACAAGATGAAAATATGACATCTATTGCATGGTAGAGACATAAATAGGTCCTGATCAAGCATGAGGATGAGAACAATAAGGTGAGGGCCCCAAATAAGGTCAAAATTGCAAAGGGTGAAATTTTAGGATGCTATATTTATCCGCCACTTTAGCGGGAGTATGAACTTACAAAAATACTCATAGTAAAGTACAAGAAACAGAAATGAAGAAGATGAGGAACGTAGAGAAATATCACAAGGAGTATAAGATATCGCTATTTTCAAGGAATAAAGCCCCTAATCTTAGGATCTTAACTCACTCAAACATATGCAAGGGCACATAACACAAGCGTTTCTAGTACTAAAAACAAGACCTTAAGTCAACTAGCCGAAGAGACCTTGATATCAAAATGTCTCAACAACTAATATTATTCTTGAAAGAAAATGCCATCTCACAAACACAAGTGATCACCTAAAAGAGAAAAGAAAGCATCATCCATGAACTATCAATAATAGAGCTATGATTTCATGAGAGGAAGAAGAGAGAGAACATGAATACCTGCTTGATATGTTTATCTAGGTGATCCATGAGAACAATGATGAGAGAGAGAAAGGGAACATATATACCTCACCCCTAGATGTTTGCATCTAGGTGATCCATGTTATGAAGGAGAGTAGGAATATTCTAGCTCTATTCTACTAGTTCCACTCATCCTCATATGTGTGTGCAAGTGATGTTTGGTTTCAATTGTATAGCACCCCATTTAAGAGTTTGTTTCCTCTGGTTTCAAGTGTTCTTCAACCTGTTTAAGACATGTAATGTAGATGCAAATGCCAAGGGACAATTGTGTGTGTAAATATCAAGGAGCTAATGATAGATACATGTCTAGTTTCAAGGACATCCCATGTAAGAGATTTTCTCTGGTTTCGGTGATGTGTAACCCCATCTAAGACATATATCAAATGTTGTATCTAGTTTCAAGTGTGAAGAATCTCGCTCTAAGAGTTTGTTTTCTTTGGTTTTGAGAATGAACACCCCATTTAAGACATGCAAAAATGATATGCAAAAAGTATGGTACAATATGAAACAAAGGTAGCGATATGGGTGCCCCCTCCCCCATTAAGATGCCAACATAGCCCTATGTTGATGTCTTAAGGAAACTAGAAACAAGGATACCTAACCTTAAACACCATGGAGATATCCTTTAGGACTTTAGGAAACAATTTCATAAATCGAAGATAAAGAGGGAATAGTCTTATAGAAAGGATAAGATAGTTGAAAAAGAGATATCTTGCAACAAGTGTAAAGGAGATCCTTGGAGGAGAATTCTACCTCCAAAACAAGTTATGTTGAACAAAAACAACATATTCTACCAAAATAAAGGAATGAGAACAAGAATTCATACCTTCCTCCTATTGCTAGGTGAAAGAGATTCTTGATGAAGGATGACACACTTTTTGACACAATGCGAGGGGTAAGTCTATGATAAATATGCATCACCAAATGAAGAAGAGGTTGTAGCCAAGGACTTACACCTCTTATATAAGAGATAATCCTTGAGAAAATAATAGCTTCACACAAGGAATGACACTAAGTCATGAAACAAACACTACTCATCAAAAGAAAAGTAGATCCTTAGAGAGAAGAGAGGAGGAGAAATCATTGCCCCCCCAAGTGTAAGGACAATAGTAAGAATTACACAATTTCCAAAGAGAGATTATTCATAAGAGACGTACTATTTCAAATAAAGAATAGGTCCTAACAAGGGACACACATGTACTCACATGAAGGATAATTCTATGTAAGAAAGGACAACATGTTATGAAAAATGCAACTCAAAAGAAGAGGCAATCTTGAAATAGAAAGAGAGAGAAGAAGGATCACAAACTCCTCTAAGGAGAGATTATTCATAAGAGACTTACCATTTCAAACAAATAATAGGTCCTAACCAAGGAACAACATGTGCTCGCATGAAGGATAATTCCATGCAATAAAGGACATAAAGTTATGAACAATGCAATCCATAAAGAAAATAGTGAAACCTTTGAAAGAAGAAAGATAATATTCTTGCCCCCCAAGCATAGAGACAAGAATAAATAAACTATTATGTTTCTCAATAAGTATGATTGCACTTGAAATTGTACCACCATGAATGACAATGAGCCCCCAATAGGTAGGCTAACAATGCAACATAGTGAGGAGCACCACCATGAATGACAATGAGCCAAGGAAGAAGTAGATTCTAAGGGTTGAGCAGTCTCTAGTCTCCGATCGGGCTAGAGGATTTGATCTCACATGCATGAGGACCCTAATGCAATCAAAAATTACCAAGTTCACAATTTTATGACACTACATTTAGCCCCCACTTTAGCGGGAGTATGAGTGTATGCCAATACTACCAATAAAGTACAAGGAAACAAGATTGAAAGATTTTTACTACGTAAAGGAGACAAGATGCACCAAGCCCCCAGTGGACTTAGGATCTTACGAATTCGATTGAAAAAGTAAAAGGGAAGATTGGGAAGGGGATAACCATGATTGTAAGTGAAAAATTTCCCCTCACTATGAGCGATGAAAGAAAGGATACTAAAGATTACAAAGAAAAACAAAGTTCACTAAGTAATTTTAAGTATCAAGAAGGAAAATATGAGTGAAGTGTATGCCCCCATGTTAAAGCGACTGCACATGCCTTATCGGGAGCGATTGCTTTAAGGTGGGATACACCCAAGAGAGAGAGAAGAGAGGAAGCACGTTATCATAAGGATTTATCCCCCAATCAAGGAATAAACCCAAGGATAATAGACACAAAACACAAGGTACCAGGTAGTTTCACTTTCCTCCGGGTCAGTATGTTGTATGATAACTCATGTATATCATATATATATGTGCATATAATAATAATCATTCCCCAAATAAGGACACTACCTTAGAAGAAAGGGAAGAGAGGATGTTTTTTGAGCCAACATGAAAGAGACCAAGAAAAGATCTCAATGATTTGCATTGTCCCTAAGTAGATATTTAGGGAACAATAGAAGAACAGGGATACACATAGATGAATGGTCACAAAAGAGAAAGAAAGGAGATAGAGAGAAGATCTACAATGATAATATTTCTAATCTAGCATGACATCCGCCTCCTGATCTTGCTGATCACTATTTCAAGAAGGTGAGCAACATGCTAGAGGAGAGACATTGAGCATAGAAGATGGAGCTATCACAAGATCCAGACAAGGACTATGCTCTTGTTGTAAGTCACTTTGTTCAATTCTAGGAACTAGGATTAGGGTTTGTGAAAATTCAGTTGATAAATGATTGTCCACATCAACATATTCACACTCACTATCAGAAGCATTAGGAATTGTATTGTCATCATGAATAACATTGTCACCCATTTCTTTATCAAAGTTTAGAGAAAGAGGAGCAAGAACATGAATAGGAGTAAAACCATTACATGTTTTGTGCAACTTATGATTTGGAGATGTAGGTTGAACATATTTCTTAGGAGAAAAATGAATCATGTCAATTGTTAGAGTCTGAGGAGATTGAGTATTTTGAGGGATAGCTTCACGAGCTTGAATAGAGCGTCTTCATCGAAATTCTCTCACACAACAATTCTAATGAGTCTTAGTGAAAGGTTGAGAAGGAGGAGGAACACTTGAAGAAGTAGGACTGTTTCTCTCCTTGATAGATGAAGGTTTAGGTTGAGGTCTTTTTAGTTGAACAAGAGGAGAAGCAAGCTTCTTCTCTCGATAAGAAGAGGAAGGTGGAACTACACCATAGAAAGGAGGTATGGTAGGTGTAGGGAGAAGCCCAGGTCTATCATGAGGAGGAGGTATAGGTCTAACCTTAGGAAGAATATTGTTGTTATTCTTAGAAGAAGGTATAGTCACATCCATAGGAATAGGTTGACGATCTTCCTTAGGAGGGGGAATAGTTCTATCTGTGAGGGGAAGTACCTCATCTTGAAGAATAATAGGAACACCAAGTGTTCAGGATCTAGGTTGACTTAAGGATAAGATCATATCTTTCTTCCATTTTTGATAAGATTGAAAAAGAGAATCGCTCCTTGATGGAAGAGATTGAAATTGTTTAGGCCAAGAGAAATCAATAGGAACACTAGGGCTTCTTTCAGATGGACAAAATAAGCTATGGTTCACAGTTATGATTTCTCCATTGCGAGGAAATTTCACACTTGTGGATTAGAGAAGCAATAGCCTTCATGGAAGATAGCCAAGGATAGCCCAACTTCACACAAAATTGCTCAGAAGAGGGTATGATAACAAAGTCAACATCCATGGATTTAGTATGAACTTCAACAAGAAGGGTGATATAGCCAATGGTAGGACAAGAGAATCCATCAAATAACATCACAACCACATTAGAAGCATCATATATTGGTTAATGTAATCATAAAGTAAAAAGATGCTCTTCAGTTATGACATTAACCATGCAAGAGGGAACAATAAGGGCACCATGGAAAGGTATATCCTTAACCTTCGCAACTATGTATAAAGGGCCCTTAGGTGCTCTAATGCTCTCGCTAGGGTCAAATTTAATACAAGGATTCTTAGGCGTATCTTTTGTTTCTACCATATTTACCAAGTTCGGAGCAATAGAGGTGAATTCTTCAGAAGAGAAAGGATAACGCACAATCTCTATAACGTTAGAGGTATGAGAAGGCAAGGGATCAGTGAAAATATTAAGATTTTGATTAGGAGGAGCTACTAATTTATTCCCTTTATCATTCACATCTGCCACATATATAGTTTTATTATCAATCAAATCTTGAATCTTATTCTTCAATGCAAAACATTTCTCAGTATCATGACCAGGCTGACGATGAAATTGACAAAATGAATTGTTATCAAAATAAGGGGATACAAGTTTAGAAGGATCAACTATTTTTATATGAGGAAGTTTGATAATATTTCTGTGTAAAAACTGAGACATAATACTATGTAAAGATTCATTCAAAGAAGTGAATTGTCTTTCTCTTTGGAAAAATTTAAAAATAGAAGGCACACCTGTTGTCGCATTCACATTGTGGTTGTTGATTGTATCATTAAAATTGATGAAGCTTTTTGTTGGTTTGAACTTCACAAATGGTTGTTAAACACTTTCCCTCTTATCACTCAGAGCCATATGAGTGGATAGCTCCATTTGACTCACAACCAGTTGATAATTGTGGAGTGTTGCGCAAAACTGCGGAAAGAAAGTAAACTCAGACAAAAGAATTTTGCCCCTGATATCTTTTTTTTAAATTAGAAATAAAAATTCTTTGAATATCATTATCAGGTACATGAAAATAAATTTGAGCACACAAATGCTTATATCTACCAATGAAATCCGTCACTTTTTCTTTATCACCTTATTTACAATGCATTAAATCAGTCAAAGTGATTTTAGGACCAATGTTGTTTTGAAATTTTTGGATGAAAGCATTTGCTAGTTGTTGAAAATAAGTGATAGAATAAGAAGGCAAAGAGAAATACCATTGTAAAGCCTTATCTCTTAGTGTTCTTGTCAACAATTTTGCAAGCAATCTTTGGTCATAAGCAAAATCGGTACATAAGGTTTGAAATGTTTTGACATGCGTAAGAGGATCACCTTTTCCATTATAGAGTTCTAATTGAGGGATCTCAACATGTTTAGGTGACACGAGTTTAACAATACCAAGAGAAAGTGGTCTCGTAACATCAAAGGTTGGCCAACTAAACTTGGATTGACTCATAGAAGCAATTTGTTGCTGTAAGGAAGTCATAGTTTGAGCAAGATTGTTAATCGTCGCTTCGGTAGAAGAATTGATATTAGACATAGTTAATTGAGAAGGTGGTGTGATATTATTGAAAGAAGGCGTGGACTAAGAATAAGGTGGATGGACATTATGATAAGTAGGCATAGGTGATGATTGGGTAGGAAAAGGGACAACTAAAGGAGGAACAAAGTTGTTGAAGGAATTGCCCCCTTGTGTCACATTGATTGGTTGAGGGATACGAAGAATACTTATGGAAGACATAGGTAAAGATAGGGGATTAAATGAAGAAGAGGGATTTCCCCCACGACTAATGGTTGTAGGGATGACATTTTGAGTTGATGTAGCCATGATGTTAGAGGTAAAAGTAGGAATACTAGTCATAAGAGTAATCAAAAGAATTGAAGGATTGACTTGTGTTGAAGGTTATGAATAACCTAGGGTTTCGACACAACTATTGATATGTATGATATTAGAATTAATAATATGTTCAATGCCACACAATATATCAATTCCATTTTTATCACTTTGAAGCACGCATTTAAGACCTTCAATTAATGGAAGAGCTTCACTATTAAGGTATTCTTGGGACATCCATCGTTGAAAGTTAACAAATTGATTGTCCAATGTGGAAAGTTGACCTATAGAGACCCTAGTTAAAGCTTCTTCTTCATCATGGGATTCATCAATGGGGTGAATAGGCACATGATTAGGATGGGAAGAATTAGCACGATCCTCATTAAAGAAGTTACCCAAATTAGGCTCCATCTCCTTGGTAATTAAACCTTGGGAGGCCTTAATTCTAATACTTCATCTAACATGGATAGTATAAGTAGGACTAATAATGATGAAACTCATGCACTAGAGGGAAAATTTGCATTTTCAATTTTTGAACAAAGCTTACAAAATTGATTAATGCAAAATGTAAGAAAATACTAATTAAACAATTTGAACTTTGTTGGAAGAAGAGGATGACACAATTTCCAAAAATAAAAGGAAATTGGAATTTTAAAATTAGGGCCAAGGGAATACCACTTAATTTTAAAATCAAGGCAGACTATAATTAACCTCTTAATTTTAAATTTTTTCTTGAAATTTGAAATGTTGAATTTTGGAGGTATTTCCAATTCTAGAGGGATAAAAAATCAACAAAATTAGCCAATCTTTTGGATTTAAGCTATTAAATACAATCATAACAGTCTCCCGAAATTTCAGGAAAAAAGCCGAGGACTGTGGCAGGAACACACATGGTTCAACCAACTTTTTCAAAATTTTCAGGGATGAATATTACGATGATTTCAAAGATAACCCCCCAAAATTGACAAATTTTACAACCTTTAGATGGGCGAAATGAAGGTTCAAATGTAAAAAGAGGACCCTATTAGGGTTTTGAAGAAAAAGAGGAATTGAATTGCAAATTTTAAAAAGGTCAAACCTAATGGATAGGGACACCTTGGAAAATGTTTAGAAATTTGGGCTTGAATGAAATTGATTGAAATTTGTACAAAATCCAATTAAATTTAAAAAGTAGGGTTTTATGACCTAATCGCTTAATTTTGAAATTTGAATTTTGGGAAAAAGGAGGGAAATTGAAAATTTAAATTGTGAGAATGGAAACAAGTCTGAGAACAATTAAAAATTCTGAAAATTAAATGCAAATCCAATTTTTGCACAAGTTCAAGATGATTTTTGAAAATTTGGGTTTTAACAAGTAACCTCTTAATTTTGTAAATTTGATTTGCAAATTTTAAAAAGACAAAAAGGAAATTGAATTTGATAAACACAACAATTTTTAGATCTAAGATAACCACAAGAAATTTTTACAAATCACAAGTTCAATTTTAATTTTAAAAACTAGGGTTTTTAATGATTTAACCACTAAGTTTGCATAAATTTGAAACTTGCAAATGAAAAATATGCAATTTTGTTCAAAGGAAAGCATTCAAGACAACGAGTTCACCAAAATGTAATGTGACCAAAGTGTATTGGTGGGTAAAAAATGTGTGAATGAGAGATCAAGAGGAAAACTACCCTTTCCCTCCAAGAAGAGATGAGAGTTTCACTACAGATTTCCCTTCAAAAACTTTTCACCTAATTACATTGGAAGATGAGAGGAGAATTCACTAGATTCAATCTTCAAAGAAAAAGATAGAATTCTAAGTGAAACTGGAATGATAAGCTAATCCCCCTCTTCCTATTTGAAATGGAAAGGAATTGATTGAATTATGTAGTGCAAAAGTGACGAAGAACTGATTATAACTTGAGATTGAAGTATGGGATGAAACTATGCACCTATATCTAGCAGTAACTTGTCGAGACATAGCCGCCCCGCAAATTTGAGAAAAAGTTGCCCAGAGCGTGGTGGGAATGTACACGATCCTTTGAGAAATCCACAAAATGAAAAGAGTTTTTCCACCTCTGTAAATGGAGCTCGAATCCAAAAGTACAATTGCGCACCTGCAACCTATATACAAAAAAGAGAGGAAAATGGGTTGGGATTGGGGGTTTGCCTTTAGGTAAACCCCAGTTTTGGAATTAACCAAGTAATGAAAGAAAGTACTTGCAAGTAGATGTAAATGAAAGACTGAAATGTAAATCACCTCAAGGGAGGTTGTGATAGCAATCTTTATAGAAATTCTTGTGTGGAATTGGATGTTGGAATCAATCTCCTCTTCAATGTTTGAATCTTTGACTTGAATGTAACAACTAGCCTTGAAGGGAGACTTGAGAATGCTCAATGCTGGAAAGGAATGCTTGAATGATCTTGAATGCTTGATCACAATTTTATCCAACTTGACCAACTTACCCAAATGAGAGGGAAAATGAAACTTAAATACATGTCAATTAGGGTTAATGAAACTAATTTTCATCACATGACCACATCAGGGAAGTTTCCCGCTCCTGCACAACCTACAATGCATGCTTTAGGAAAGGTCCTGCCCCAAAATAGGGTGGGGATGGGGGCACCGTGCCCCTATCTTGGGAGGGCAAGGGCACCACACCCCTTTCCTAGGGGGGTTAGGGGTGCCACACCCCTGTCCTACCCCTTTCTCTAGGGCAGAGTGTAGACAGAGTGGTGTGGAGACCAAGGGAGAAGCAGATTCTAAGGGTTGAGAAGTCTCCGGTCTTTGATCAGGCTAGAGGATTTGATCTCTCATGCATGAGGACCCTAATGCAGTTGAAAATCGCCAGGGTCACAATTTTATGACACTAGAGTTTCTTTCTTTGTTTAGGGCAAAGAACAGAGATTAAATTGGCATGAAGAAGATTTGACAAAATATTTTCTTGCTATAATACCATATTGGAATGAGAAAGTGTGTATTCACTAGACAATGGAGGAGAAAAAGTAAGAGGTTGGAAACCTAGCTTTTCATTAGAAAAGTGTGATTTCTAACGACTTTCAAGAATTTGTGGCACACATTCTAAAACTTTTCCATTGCATCCATGTGTAGGATCAAGAGAAGGTTTACTCTTAGGTGGAATTGGATTGAATTTTAAAGAGGCCCAATCAATTTCTAGACATGCTTTTAGACAACAATTTTGATTATCAAATTCAGGTATATTAGATTTTTTGGAAAAAGAAGGTGTGACATCTAAGGATCCCCAATCATCCTATAAGAGATCTTCTTTAGGAAATTCTTTAGTAGGAGATGGTGTACTTTTCTAAATTGGAGAGAGGATTGTAGGAACTAACAAAGCACATTGTGCTTCAGTTCATATGTTTTCATCAGTTTCCAAAGCAAACACTTCATTATTATATGTGTAAGGCATTGCATGATAATCAAGAATAATTTTTGGCTTCTCAACAATATGAATGACATTGAATTGATCTTTGTTAGGTTCTTCATTTTTTGGAGAGAGCATTGAAAACATTATAATTATGAGAAATAGCAACATCCTCTTTCTCTAAGGTATCTTTGTGATTAAGACAAACATTAGGAAAGGGACTATCATATGTAATTAATGCTTCATCTTTAGGGGGAAGGTTATTGAAATGAATAGAAGGTGAAGTGATATCAAAAGAATTTTCACTCATTTCAACTTCTTTTACCATAATATCATCCTCTTTCACCAAAGTACCCTCACGAGGGAGGAACATATTTAGAGAATAATCCACACCATTCTCCAATGGTTCATCCCAAATAGGGAGATCATTGAGAGAAGTGTTAAAAATATCTTCTTGCATCAATGTGTCCTCTTTAGGGAGAGAAACTTTGGGAGAGGAATTATTGAAAGGCTAATAAAGGGGGTTTTCATATATCTTAAATATTTTTAAATTAACAACCTCCTCTTGTAAAAAGAAATTTAATATTTTTCCAAATTAAGAAAAGGAAATTTGCAATGAAAGAAGTGAATGCAATGAGATAGATTTGAAAAACACAATTGAAAAATAATGCAATCCACAAGTTGACTTTAGAATTATAAATTAGGGTTTTTGTAAATTCAACCATTAAATTTATATAATTCAAATGAGATCTAGGAGGGAAAATGTGAATTTTGAATTTTGAAACAATCAAACAATGCAAAATTTTGTAAAAATGATTGTTCAATTATTTAAGCAAATCAGTTTGAAAAGATAAAAAATAATTGTGATATTTTATACAACCCCCTAGTAAATTTAAATTTAAAATTAGGGCTTTGTAAAAATAACCTTTTAATTTGCTCCTAAGAAGATATTTAATCCAAAAAAAAATGGAGAGACTAGCTTTGCAAATTCCGTTGGCCATTAATGTCGGTTCAGGAGGAATCTCAGGAAGAAAGAATGGGCAACAACTCAAGGAGGAAGAAGAGATGGTGGTAGACTTTCGGGTCGAGTTGGAAGAAGATAGCCAATTCTAGGAAAATCATGCAGTGATCGCAAGGATCATCGGCCTAAACTGACCAAGAAAAAAAATTAGACATTGGGTGGAAGAGAAGTGGGGAGACCACATAGTCATTAAATTCATTCCAAAGGGGTTTTTCGTGGTGCTCTTTGAAAACCACTCGGAGAGAGACCGTATTCTTAATCAGGAGAACTGGTTTGTAGAGAAGTATGCGGTGTACATACAACCCTGGACACCTAACTTCAACCCCATCCCTTTGGTGGTTTATTCAAGCCCAATATGGGTATATCTATATAATCCGCCAATTGAATATTGGAGTGAAGCCTACTTGGAGAAAATTGATAGGACACTCGAGACGGTGCTGGAAATCAATTTCGATGATGAGAACAATTTGTGCAAATCAGTCAAAATTAGAATAGTGTTGGTCAAAAGAATCCTAGAAAATATCACACTTCAATCTGCTAATGGTTGTTGGAGACAGAAGCTAGAGATTGAAAGAGAGTTTCGTAATTGCTCCAGGTGTGGTAGCAAGTCACATGGTGTAGGGGATTGTAGATTGTTTGTTAGAAAAGCTAGGAATCCTACCAAGAAACCTGCACAACAGTGGATGAGGAAACTAGAGAAAATGGTTATGAATTGAGTTGATAACCAAGAAGATCAATCTCTTCAGCAAAAATAAAAAGAACTATCTTCGGCGATGTGCGGGGGAGTAGACCCGCATTTAGAGAATAGGCAAGAAAAGGCTCCTCTAGAATGAGTAGTGAGAGGGGAGTCCTCCAGACAGTCTGAGATGGGAGCCAAGGAAGGAGAAGAGGATATGTTGTCCCCTAGAATAACTAAGTTTAACAAAGGTTTATCCGATACAGAGTTTGAACTGGACAAGGATATTAAAGAGGATTTATTTCAGGAGGATGCCTTGGATAATGTGGATCTGAGGTGTATCAGTCAATCGGCGAACATCCTATTGGGAAAGGCTAAAGGACTCAGACAAAGGAGAAGCAACCCTCAAAAAAGGGAAGAATGTGCCAAAGAGCAGGGAATTGTCAACGTTTTCGATTTTATGAGGAAAGCTAAGGGAGAAGGGCTCTCCCTTGGCAAAAGATGAACATCACCACATGAAAAGACTGGATTAACAAAATGGAAGCATCTATGGGCGTATGGGTGGTAGATTATGTCCAACATAAGTGCAACCCAAATAGTCCAACAAGGTGGAAAAGGATTGGTGATATGAAAAATGCAAATAGTGTGAAGGTGGCCGAAATCCTCAAAAGCAGGATTGTACACATGGCAGGTGGAAATGACACCCTCATATGGAATGCGGCTAAATCAGGTTCCTATAAGGTTAGTTTAGGATACAAGTTACAAAGACAGAGGCAGGAAGATAGAAATTGGCCTTCTGCCTTATGTTGGGATAAATGGGTGTTACCCAAAGCTGGGGCATTTATTTGGATCGCCTTGCATGGAAGAATCCTAACAAGCGACAGATTGAAATTAGTAGGTATAGCAGGGCCCAACAGCTATTGCCTTTGGAAAAATGAGGAAGAAACAACATATCACATTTTGTTCAATTGTTCTTATTCAAGGAATTATTGGGATTGGCTGAAGATGTAGCTACAGAACTATATGGTATATAACTATACATTTAAAGATTTCATTTTTGCCTGCCCGATGGGGGGTAAGCATTCAAAGTGGGGGAGCTTGTGGCTCACTAGCCCATCATTGGTGGTTTGGCACATGTGGAAGGAAAGAAACAAGAGGATTTTTAGGGAGGAAGAGATGGATGTCAATATCCTGCTCTATAAAATCCAAGTAGCTATAGAAGAAATAATTAACGGCAAGATTTTCATTAGCAAATTCAAATACTACTCCAAATGGGATATGGAGATGGAGCAAGCTTGGAAACTTAAACAAAGCAGTAGCCATACTCAAGGAGGTAAATCAATTGAGTGAAGAAAGGTCAAGTGGAAGCCCCCCCCTAACAGATGGAAAAAAATGAACTTCGATGGAGCCAGTAAGGGAAACCCAGAAGCTTCTGGTTTTGGTGCGGTAGTAAGAGATGAGGAGGGAAACTTAGTGGGGGTAGTATGTGGCCAAGCGGGGTTTGTTTCAAATAACATAGCAGAAATCACAACTTTAGAGGAAGGGCTAAAATGGATAGCAGCAAATGATATCAAGAAGGTGGTGATAGAAGGGGACTCAAAAGTCATCCTTAGCGAGATTATCAATCATCGGTTTACAAATTTGCGTTTAAATGCCTAGATTCCTAGAATATATGGGCACCTTGAAAAGTTCACAGACTATCAATTCCAACATACATACCGCGAAGGTAATAAAGTGGCAAACCTCCTTGCTAATCACATGATAGCTAGAACATTGCCAGTAGTCATATCACCTGCAAATGCAGAGAATAGAGATATCCAACAAAGATTGCTTGAGGATAGAGCCCATATTCCTAGGGCGAGAATAAGTTGAAATATATGGATTCCTTTTGTTATTGGGGTAAGAGGGGTACGCTCTTATCTACTTTTCTCACACGGGTTGGCAGTAGTCTACGACATCCCCATTCTGGTTTTGAAATCCTGTGAGAGGAAGATCCAGGAAGTGGTAAGGGATTGGAGGATTCTAGAAGATCAAGGCCTTTATATAGCAAAGAGAAGGTAGCACAGAATGTGGTTTCCCGGTTAAACAAGGTGGTGCACAGATTTGTTCTTAGTTTCCTCTGCCGCGAGGAGACATTGGAAGCCCAGTGCGAACGTCTATTCGATATAGACATTGAAGGGAAAAGAGCTATTCAGGGAGTGCTTGACGATGCATTCAGTGAAGAGAGGCACTGGTGAGACAGATACGTCTATGAGATCATATTGTGCCTTCTGGTAGATGTCCCGCCGTCAAAGGAAGCTTGGATGGAGAAACTAGAGGGATTTGTGAGGGAAGAAGATGTGGAAGCTGTGGGGGGAGCAGTGCTAGAGGTGGAGGAGGAGTGGGCCAACATACTGGGCCCTTATTTCAACCCAGCGACCAATCTCTCTGATGAGGAGTGTTCGGACCCAGAAGATGAAATTTGTCTCGCAGCCGAAGCTCTCAGAATGAGAAAGTTTGAATTTATGGCGAAAGCATGCGAGGTCTTCTGGGTTGGAGTTAGGAACAAAGACTTGGGTCCTTTTAGAAGGATGATGATGAAAGAAGATGGGTGGTTATCAGAAGGTAGTATTGACAAGGTGGTGACCTTAGGCATGCAGGCGACCACCATCCTTAGGCTAATGTAATCTGATGTAGTAGTTTGTTTGGATCGTTTGGCTATCGATCATATGTAAGATTTCCTTTTGATGAATATAGGGCGCTATCCCCGCCTTGATAGCACTTGATGAAAAAAAAAAAAAGTAAAAAAAATATCCTTTTAATTTAAATTTAAAATTACTCTCTAGGGGACAAAAATTTAAATTTAAAATTATGGCATTGTAAAAAAAACAGAACCTCTTAAATTTAAAATTTAAACTTAAAATATGATGTTGAAATTTGGGAATTGAAATAATCATTTTAAATCTAAAAATTAGGCCTCTTTTAATTAACCACTTAATTTTAAAACTAAAATTTAAAATTGTCCACAAGAAATTTAAATTTAAAATTAGGGCCTTGTAAAAAGAACCTCTTAATTTTAAATTTAAAAATAGATCCAAGGTTGAAATTTGAAAATGATGAATCCAAAATTGGGAAATGCATAGTGTTAATTTAAATTTAAAAATTAGGGTTTTTTAATTAACCACTTAATTTTAAAATTAAAATTTGAAATTTGATCCAAAATTGCAATTTTGAATTTGAAGCAAATTTGAAATAGGAAATTCAAAATTTAAACAACCCACAAGCTCAATTTTTAAAATTAAAAAATTAGGGTTTTTGAATAAACCACTTAATTCTAAAATTGAAATGTGAACTTTGACTTGAAAGTAAAAAAATTAATTTTTTAAATTGAAAAACACTCATATTTGAAACAATTAATCCAAATTATGCAATTCACAAGCTCAATTTTGAAATAAAAAATTAGGGTTTTAGTGTAATTCCTCTAAATTTTAAAAATTTGCAATGAAATCAAACTTGTAAATGAACACTTGAAGTTTAAATTGCATATAAGTGTAAAGAGGAAAATTTGATTTGGCAATTTGCAACATACAAGGAGAAATCACCAAATCAATTTTTGCTTTGGGGGAGTAATTCCTTTACATTCAAAAAAGGGGAGGAATCCATTAGATTTAGTCACAAATCAAATAAGGATTGAATACTAAGTGGATTTAATGATTATGATGTGTTTTTCCCTCTTTTGTAAGTTAAAATGCTGATTTAGGGTAAAGTGTTGAAATTGAAGACAAAATTGAGAAAAATAATGAGCTACGGGTTTGAGATTTTGTTGTGCACCTAGATTTCAGGTAATATAAGCTGATTCAGATCTTCCTTGCAAAAATTCCTTGAAAAAGAAGGGACCATGATGTGGCAACACGGTCCTTTGAATTTTCTGCACACCAAAAGGGTTGTTCTGCCTCTATGTCTGAAGTTTATTCTGAGAATTATAATTGTGCAACTGTTTCTTGCACACAGAAAGAAAGGGAAATAGGTTGGGAATAGGGGCTTGCCTAGGTCAAACCCTGGTTGAGGAATTAACCTTGAATGAAATGTTGCAAATACTGAAATAAATTATGAAAATGTATACTTTAGATCTGCAATGACTGATAACAATGCTTTTATTCTTGAAGGTAATCACATATTTTGTATGAAATGGCATGAATCATGATAAAAGCCTTATCAGGTACACATGCTTGCAAATGAATGATGTAATTTTGCTTCACAATTGATAGATGAAGAATATGCAACCTTGAAGACCTCTAAAAATGCTTGATGATGAATGCTTGAATGCTTGATTGCTTGAATATAGTTCTCCTTGCCTTCTCTTTTTATTCACTCTTATTGTTTCGTTATGCCCAAATAAGAGGGGAAGATGTCCTTATATACTTGCCTGTTGTCAAACATATTAAATTTTTGACATAGACTGACATGGAGAAGTAATTCCTGCTCAAATTTTGCAAGGGGCCTAGGGTTCAAATTGGGCCCCAATTAAGGAGGACCATGTCATGACACCATTGTCCCAGTGAGGACCTAGGCACAATGCCCTAGTCCTACCCCAAATTGGGCCAGGATTAAGGGGTCCTAGCAAGGTACAAGATAAAAATATGACATTTATTGCATGGTAGAGACATAAATAGGCCCCGATCAAGCATGAGGATGAGAACACTAAGGTGAGGGCCCCAAAAGTGGTCAAAATTGCAAAGGGTGCAATTTTAGGATGCTGCACTAATGTAATTATTTATATCAATATGATTTCAAGCCTCTGTCATTTTGCCTATAAAGTTTCTTGATGACATACTCATTGTCCACATATTCCCCTAAAACTCTTATTTGACTTCCTAGACCTTCTACCTTTGTTAGAAAATCTTTCATAGATTTAGTCATCTTTACATTTTTTAATTGTTTTTTTCATTGTCTATAATTTTGCAAATTTCATACCTTGATATGCATCATTGAGTATTTTCCATGCTTTATTAGAATGAATAGGGCCATTTATCATAAATATAATTGTTTGATCTATTGCACCATGAATTAGATATAGGATTTTATTGTCTCTCTTTACATTTTGTTTACACTCCCATTTTTGTTGAACATTTAATGCATTAATCACATTTATATCTACTATTTTTAGATACCATTACTATACGATTCCTTAAATCTTTAAATTTGAGTAGGATTTATATCTTGGTACATTAATATGTAATCATCTCCTTCAAATAAAACACATTTCACATACACTTTAGAGAAAAACAAAAACAAGAAGGATGGCTAGCTCTGCAACAAAGGATGAATGAACAGTCCTTGGAAGCAGGTCCGCTCTCTATCCGAGGGCTTCCAGACATATCGAGAGGCCCCCACATTCAATTTCCATTGTGTCACCATTAATGGAGAAAAATAAAGTCGGGGTAGGCAATAAACCCAATGCAAGCACCGCAAAAGGGAGGAAAAATTATCAGAACATCGCCGAAGGGAAGAAATCATTTCGGCAGGCTCTCGAAGGACACTCCACCATATTTCTGGAGGATGCAAGGTTTGAGTCAGAGTCTTCCCAAGATGCAACCACAAACCAGACCCGCAAAGAAGGTGAGGCTACCTCGGTACCTAAAGTTGTCATTAAACCTAATGCTTCCATGGTAGAATGTATTTCTAAGGAAATAACTTGACTTAGGGATTCTGCAATTTTTTTAGCAACCATTGATGTAGATAGAATGTCGTCTAGATAGTATCTGAATAGGTGGTTTCAAGATGTTTGGTTTTCAGAAATTGGCATCCATTTTTAGTTTTGTAGAATGTTGCAAAAAGGATTGTTTCTTATTTTTTTTAATGATAAAGAAACCCAAAAGAAAGTGTTAGAAAAACAATTCTGGAATGTTGGAAATTCTTGTTTTAGGGCTATCCCTTGGAATCCCATTGCATGTAAGGAGGAAATCATGACATTGTCTAACCCTAAATGGGTTATTATTAAAAACATACCACCCTTTTTATAGAATTGTATATCCAAATTTATTGAACCCCTAGGTAAGGTAATCAAAATCGATTCCTCTGCTGCCCTACTACCCCATATGGATGTGAGAGTGCTTATCGCCCTCAACCCTGGCTCGACTCTTCCCTCTATAATTGATATATGCATAGAAAGTCAACTATTCTCTTGTCCTTTAGAGTATTTGGGAGGAATTAATGCTTGTCATAAGTGCAGGAGAAGTGGACACTTCCTTAAAAATTGCCCTCTATTAGCAGGAAAGAATATCACTCAATCCAAGAACACCTCTGCTCGACACTCTAAACAATTTGCCTCCGAGGCCCTCTCAAACCCTAAACAAAATGACTCTACTCCTCTCCCAATACACACTGAACACCCAACTTCCGCCCTTCCGTCCACTCTCAAATTAACTTTACCAATCTGCCACCCCCACCTACCACTGATCCCCCATGCACTAGTCACCAACCTCAAGGCTACTCTAGCCCACCCAGTGCTCCTCCCTCGATAATTGATTCTTTGGCCAAATATCAGAAGGCCATAAAAGAGGCCAACTTGGCCAACATTACCCCTAGCTCTATGGAACCTGAAATGGTTAGTGTCCCCACTAAACTTGGTGGACCCAGGACCCAAAATACTCAGCAAATTGTCCTTGAAAAGTTGAAAACTGTTGCAAAATTTAGAAGACAACTTGAAGAGTCTTTAAGCATTCAGAAAAAAGAAATTGAAGCTAGTACCATGCCCTTCCTCCATGACTTGATTAAAGGGGAGGATGGTGGCCTTCAGGATACCACAAATGCCATATGCACTAAAAATCTGGGGGTTGAATGTAGGGGCAATTGGGACATCCTTGGGGAAACAAACACCCCTCCCACTACTGCTGATTCAAATACTCCCTTGGAGGCCATGGTTGAGGGGGAGGAAACACACAACTCTACTACACCCCTTGAATTAGCATTAGGTGATATTGATGGGGTTTTGGGGCTAACCACCCCCCCTCTAACCAAGCCATTGAGGATGGTCATGGACCTGGACTCTATGGGGAACTAGATGAAGGTGAGGTTAACAAAAATTGTGGGGAAAAGCCATTCTCTCTAGACCTTAGAGTCTTTGACTTTGGGTCTTATAATGGAGAAGGGGACTTAACATGGATTAAATCCAAGAAAAAAAGAAGGAAAAGATCCCCTAAATTATCCAAAGAGGTGGCAATTAGGAAGGAATCAATGGGACCTGAACAACTCTCTGAACTAAGGAAAAAAAGAGGTAGACCACTCTCAACAGTGGCCTTTGATGCCAGTCACCTCTTTAATCCCGAGGAATGGCCCAAATGCTTTGAGGGGTTCAAGTCCCCGATAGATACTACTGAACAATCCTCCTAATGTTAAAAGCCATTTCATGGAACATCGGAGGCTTTGAGGCCCTTGATAGGAAATATGTGGTCAAAAGATTTTTAAACATGCACAAAGATATTGACTATCTTGTGCTCGAGGAGTTGAAATTAGTGGGGTTCACCTTGGAAGTTGGGTTAAGATCTATTTGGAGGGAGGCCACCCCCTTTTATACCAACCATCCTAAAGGAAGAGGAGGGGCTGCAATATTATTAAACCCTAATTGGGCTAATAAGGTGGAAAAATGGGGGCAATCCCCCTGTGCTAGGGAAGTATGGGCTATCATTCAGAATGGAAGCTCCACCTTTGGCATATGTTCAATTTATGCCTCCAATGACTACTGGGAAAGGGCAAATATGTGGGAATGGATTACTAATTTAGAAGATATCCCTTGGTTCCTGGGTGGGGATTTCAACATGGTAATAAATTCTCAAGATAAACAGGGTGGTAATAAGGTAGAATGGAAAGGCAATGAGAGAATATAGTGGGAAAGGATGACTAACAAGATGAATTTATTAGATCCTCTAGCATGAAAGAAGGGTGAGTATAAATCAATATGGTACACTTGGTGTAACCATCAACAGTATAATAAAAGAGTCTATTGCAGATTGGATAGATTCTACTTCAACAAAGACTTTTTTGAAATCAATAAAAATGATGGGGGAGTCCAGTATGTTGTCATACCTTACACACTCTCAGATCATCACCCTATTATGATAAGACTAAAGATAACTAGAAATAGGGTATCCACACTCAACCCTAGATCGAACTTTAAGATGAATGCTAGTCTGTTGCAGGATGAGGATCTGAAATGTGCTCTATGTCTAGTCAAAATGTTTAACAAGTATGGTAATCCCTAATGGTCCAACATAGAGAAGTGGAATCAGCATATTAAAACTCAAACCTCACTATGCCAAGCTGTGGGTAAAAAGAAGGCAAAAGATGCTAGAGCATCCAAGTTATAATTGCATAATCCTCCAATTGGCTGAACTTGAACTACAAGGGGACCTTGAGAATATATCACTCACTAACCAATTTCTTAGGGTCAAGGCTGATCTTAGAAGATTGCAGAATCAGAAAATCAAAGGATGGAGAGCTAGGGCAAAATTGAATTGGTTAGATACTAGAGATCGAGGGTCTAAATTCTTCTTCCATATTCTTAAAATGAAACAAGCTAGAGAAAAAATTGACACTATTTGGGATCAGAATAAGAACCTATCTGAACCAACTGAAATTCTTGAATGTTTTGCCTAGTTCTATAAGAACCTATTCTCTACTGAACCAGGTAGGGAGGAACAAGAGAATGCCAGAAAGATTATTATGTCCCTAGTTCCCAAGCTTATTGACAAAGAAGACAATAAGGTACTTGACATGGATATTACAAAAGAAGAAATCAAGGGAGCTATCTTGGCTCTCAGCAATGAAAAATCCCCCGGCCTTGATGGATTTCCAGTAGAATTTTATAAAGAAAAAATTGGTTGGATTGTTGATGGTCTTTACTCCCTATACACTGAGGCGATAAAAAGTGGCTCCTTAGGCAAGAATGTTAATCAAGGTCTAATAAAAATCATCCCTAAGGAAGGAGACAAAACCTTAATTAAAAATTGGAGACCCATCACATTGTTGAATGTGTCCTACAAAATCTTAGCTAAGTTGGTTGCATGTAGACTGGAAAAGATCTTACCTAAGATTGTCAGCAATACTCAAATAGGATTTGTTAAAGGACGCTACATACTAGAAAACTTAATTACATGTTGGGAGTCCCTGCATTGGGCAAAGGAATCAGGGCAGAGTGGAGCCATGTTGCTCATAGATTTTGAGAAAGCATATGACAGAATAGAATGGGACTATATCATTCAGATGCTTCAATCATTAGGATTCCCCCCTGGATTTTGTAATATGGTCAGAACCTTACTATGTGATGCCAATGCCGCCATTGAAGTCAATGGATATAGATCCTCCAATTTTACAATTACTAGATCTATCAGATAGGGGTGCCCTTTAGCTCCTGCCCTCTTTGTCCTAGCTACTGATACAATGTTCTACCTACTTATGGACTCCTCTTCTACTCCCACTATTAGGGGTATTACACTACCTAACAAAGAGGAAATTTGTAATATCCAGTTTGTTGATGACACTGCACTATTAATTATGCCGGAGGAAGAAAACCTTGCAGCCTTGATGAAAAATATTGATAATTTTTGTCTAGCATCTGGTAGAAAAATTCCTCTTCACAAATCCAATCTTCTTGGCTGGGAGGACAGCCCTCCGGGATGGCTTGAGAAGTTCTCTCTTAATTGGGTGGGCCCAACATAGATTGTAAAATATTTAGGTATTCCTTTCTCTATCCTCCCAAATCTAAAAGAAATGTGGGAATGGGTAAGGAACAAGATAGATAAGAAACTCTCAAAGTGGAATAAGAATTTTCTCTCCTTAGCTGGAAGATTCCAGGTCTGTCAAAAATTTTTAGCCTCTTATAATATCTATTTCTCATCAGCCTGGCTATTTAAGAACTACCAATTTAATCATGTCCAAAAGTTGATTAGGGATTTCCTATGGTCAGATGGCAAGGGAACTAAGAAACAACATGTAGTCAAGTGGGAATGGTGCACTATGAATAAATTTTCTAGTGGGATGGGGTTGAAAGACCTAAAGCTACAAGGTATTGCTCTTTCTTCCAAATGGATCCTTAAGGCTGTGGAAGAATGAACCATGGAAAGTGCTTATAAGGAATAATATTAAATGCTCTGTTCCTAAGAAAGCTAAGAAATGGAAGGACCTCCCATTACTGGATAGTCTTATGGGGCAGTTTGAGGTAGCTCCGGCTAGGTCTGATATCTTCCAGTCCCTATGGAAGGCCTGGGAACAAGTGAGGCACTTGGTGAATGCCAAAATTGATGCCACTAAAGAGGGGAATATTGCTGACAACAGATCAATATGGTAGAATTTATTCCATAATGGAAAACCGTTGGCCACGCTTCAAGGCTGGTCTGCATTGAAATGGCATAATAGGGGTATTAAAAATTTTGAATAGCTGTTTACAAACAACCAACTCAAATCATGGGAGGAGCTGCAAAGCACCTTTTCTATCCCGGAATCCTAGAATAGGACATATAACATCCTTGGATTGGCATTAGCCTCTGCTCTCCCCCCCCCCCGCACTTACCTTTCCCTCACCTGCCCAATGACTGTGCTCTGCTAGACAGATGACACACCTCTCCCTTCCCTAAAAGCCAAGTGCATTCACTCCACACTCATCGAGTCTGATTCCATCTTTCTGCACCTTAATAAATTCTGGGACCTAGACTGGGAATTGAAGACTTGGAAAGATTGTCTAAGTAGGTTTTGGATGGCCCATAATGAACCTAAAAAACAATTCTTTGGTTGGCGATTATTGCTAAATAAACTTCCCATAAAAAATAAGGAAGGTGCTTTAATAAACTATAGCATTTGTAGAGTACTTGAATCTGTGAAACACATCTTCTTTGAATGCCATTTTTCTAAGGAAATATGGAGAATATTTGGTTTTAACTTAGAGTCTGGTTCTCTTGAGTTCATAGATTTTGTTCTAGGCTATGTCAAGGGTCGTAAGAGGATTGCTAATGTCTTTTGGTCTTGTTTTTCTTTGGAAGTTTTGTGGCTAATATGGAAGTATCGCAATGATGACATCTTTAATAGCAATACTAGGCCTCACCGAGTCTCTTAGGAGACTCATTACTCATTCTATTTCTATGCAGGTCACTGTTGTGCTTAAACTTGACTCGGACAAGTTTGATAGATGGATCAAGGACGGGGCCACTATCGTGTACATCTGTGAACTTTCACACAGGTTCACTTGGGAGAGAGATGAACCAGGCAAAGCAGCCTTTGAACAAGCTTTGGTGGCCTTCATGAGGCAAATGGATCGTAGACAAATGCATATGGAGATCATCCAGGAGGAGGGCAATCTGATCAGTGAACGCACCTCCCATCCTCATAAGAAAGAATTGCTTGATGGTCGGGTGGAAGTATGATAGGAAGGAGCTATGGGCTAGGTAGCATGGCTCCCACCTATGGGAAACAACAACTCACCAGATGCTGAAATTTTAATTCCTTAGTTGTTGCTTAATATGCTATAATGTCAATTTTGTTTATAAATATGTATAACATTTGTAATCCCTGTTCTTTTGGAGGTGCATGTTAACTGTGTATTTTGTATATGCACCTTCTATTGGTAATTTATTTGGTACTGATTTGTCAATCTCGTTCCTTAATAATAAAATAGAAGTGAACAATGGAATGTCGGGAGACAATTTGCCTTCCCCGGAGGAAGCAGTAGTTTTAATGCAGAACAACAATATTGGGAAATTGAGGATTTATGATGCATAGCCTGAGACAGTAAAAGCCTATGCTAATTCTGGCATTGAAATTATTTTGTGTCGAACATATCCTCCAACCAGGAAGCGGCAGATAAGTCGGTCGATGATAATATTCGGGCGTACTATCCTGCCACCATGATAAAATACATTGCTGTGGGTGAACAGGCTCTGGAAAAGCCTGAGTATGGAATGTATGTTCTTAAGCCCTGGGATTTACGAACATACCAATTGTTGTTACTGGAAGTGGATGGCCGTCTTATGGAACTGGAGAAAATGCTTATGTTGCTACCATGGAAAATGCCCTGACGTACAACAATAATCTGATCAAACACGTGTTGTCTAATGCAGGGACGTCCGAGAGACCTGGAAAAAGCATGGAGGTTTTCATCTTTGCTCTTTTTAAAGAGAATTTGAAAACAGGGGATGAGACGGAGCGTCACTTCGGCCTCTTCTATCCAAATAAAATGTTTGTGTACTCTGTCAATTTTTATTCTTAAATAGTTTTTGATAAAGATAAATGAGTTTTACAAGGATTGAAACTTAAAGTTTGACAACAGCCGGCCAACAGCCAAACTGACAAAAAACGGTAGCAAAACAGGAGAGCAACCCTGAACAGAAACAAAAACAAAGGAAATGCAGACAAATAAGCGAAAGCAAAAGAAAAAGCTCTCAATTAAGTGAGAGCACCAGATCCTTATTTTTTTGGATGAAAATCCTGTTGATTTCCTCAAGCTCCTCCATGATGAATTTGGAGGTGCCCTTGTTGCTGCTTCTGCTCCTAGTTCTGGAACTGGGTCCAGTGGTTTTGCCGTCTCCAACAGCCATATCATCTCCTCCAAGATCTTTCACCAGTTCACTGTGATAGGATCTATAATCAGCAACCATGGCATTAATCTTTTCAAGCCTCTCAATGTTGTTGTTCATGGCTTCTTTACTAATGTCGACCAGGTTCTTGAGATTTTTCTTAATCTTAGCCATGAATTGCTCCACGTTATCAATCCTTTGTTCGTGATTGCATTTCATCAACTCAACATTCTGGGAGAGTTTTTGTGTCATAATCATGAGTTTCTCTGGTTTGTTGGGCTCAGGGGAAGCAGTGAAAATATCAATTATTTCTGTAACCCCCATTTTGAGGGTATCAATTTCTTGCTCGACCCACTTCTAGTAGCTCTCCTGGCTTCTGGTAGCTTCCATGACCATATTAATCAGACTACTAGCCTTCTGATTTCCATAGCTCTCTTCATTGGCTATGGTCCCATGTCTTTCTTTTTGGACATTGATAGGGATGTCTAGTTTAATCCCTTGGTATGTAATCTTCGGGTTGTGATCCTTAGCCGACAACTTTTTCTTTTTGGTGAGGGGCTTGGCCTTGGAGATCAGTTTGCTATTGGTTTTGTAT